>NC_133326.1:59863801-60167642 GCF_042186555.1 Aquarana catesbeiana | reverse complement strand
AATATGAGGGCAAACAGTACAGTTACAATACAATTCAATACAGGAGGAATCATAGGGCCCTACTCGTTAGAGCTTACAATCTAGAAGGGAGGGTCAAGTGATACAAAAGGTAATATCTGTGGGGATGATCTGATGGAGAAAGTAAAAGTACAGTTGTTAGGTGGGGGCCGGATAGGCTTCTCTGAAGAGGAGGGTTTTCAGGGAGTGCCTAAAAGCAAGCAGAGTAGGAGATAGGGGTAGGGAGTTCTAGAGGATGGGAGAGGCTCGGAAAAAGTCCTGGAGGCGAGCATGGGAGGAGGGAACTAGAGAGCAGGAGGTCTTGGGAGGAACCAAGGGAAGGAGTAGGCAGGTGTTTTGAGACTAGGTTAGTGATGTAGCCAGGGGCCGAGTTGTGGATGGCTTTGTAAGTTATTAGAATGTTGAATTTAATTTGTTGGGTGAGTGGAAGCCAGTGAAGGATTGACATAGAGGGGTAGCAGACACTGAGTGGTTGGTAAGGTGGATGAGCCTGGCAGCAGCATTCATGATGGACTGAAGGGGGGATAGCCTGTGTAATGGTAATCCCATAAAGAGGTAGTTGCAGTAGTCGAGGCAGGAGATGACCAGGGAGTGAATTAGGAGTTTTTGTGGTGTCATTGGTTAGGAAGGGGGGTATTTTGGAGATGTTGCGGAGGTTGAGACAAGATTTGGAAAGTGTCTGGATGTGGGGCCGAAAGGATAGTTCAGAGTCCAGGGTTACACCTAGAACCTTGGCATGTGGGGACAGGCTGATAGTAGTGCTATTGATTTTGGCAGAGAGATCAGGGGCAGAGGCACGTGGGGGAGGAAAAATCATGAGTTGAGTTTTGGATAGATTGAGTTTGAGGAAGTGGTGTGACATGCAGGCTGATATGTCTGTTAGTAAGTTAGTGATACGTGAGGAGACTGAAGGAGTGAGCTGAGGGGTAGAGCGATAGATTTGGGTGTCGTTAGCATAGAGATGGTATTGGAAGCCATGGGAGGCTATTACCTGACCCAGGGAGGCGGTGCAGATGGAGAATAGGAGGGGTCCAAAAACAGAACCTTGGAGGACCCCGACAGAGAAAGGGAGAGGAGGCAGTAGAGTTGTATGTTAAACTAAAGGTGCGGTTGGATAAGTAGGATGAGAACCCGCGAAGAGTACAGTCATGGAGACCAACGACATGGAGTTTTTTGAGGAGGAGGGGGTGGTCCACTGTGTCAAAGGCAGCAGAGAGGTCCAAGTGTAGGAGTACAGAATAGAGTCCATTGGATTTAGCGGTTAGTAGATCATTTGTGAGTTTTAGAAGATCAGTCTCCGTGGAGTGTTGAGGGCGAAATCCAGACTGATGGGGATCAAGAAGGTTATTCTTGGCGAGGTGGTCACTCAGTCAGTTGTAGACCAGACGTTCAAGGAGTTTGGATAAAAAGGGAAGCAAGGAGATGGGGCATAGGTTAAGATTGGTGGGGTCTAGTGAGGGCTTTTTAAGAATGGGGGTGACTAATGCATGTTTTAGAGAGTTTGGTAAGCTGCCTGAAGAGAGGGAGAGATTAAAGGATGTGAGTTAGGGAGTGTAGAATAGAGCCAGAGGGTGAACGCAGCAATTGTGAGGGAACAGGGGGCAGGTAGTAAGTTGGATGTTAGAGAAAAGTTTAGCAACCTCGTCTATAGTGGTGGGGTTAAATGAAGGAAGTAATAATTTTACCTGTGGGGTGTTGGGTGGAGAAGGCATCTGTACAGTGGAGATCTCCTCACAAATTGCATCAATTTTATGTTTGAAGTGATTGGCGATCTCCAGGGCAGTGAGTTAGTGGGTGGAGGCAGTGGAGGACGAAGTAGAGTTGAAGGTAGAGACGAGTTGAAGGGGACGGGATGATAAGTTCTTAATGAGAGTGATAAAATAGGTCTGCTTGGCAGTGAGGAGGCAGGAATTGTATTTTTGGGGAGCAGATTTATAATGGTTGAAATCTTTCTGAGACTTAGTCTTATGCCACCGGCGCTTAAGTGTGGGGCTATGTTTTTTCAGACTTCTAGTGGCATCTGTTTGCCAAGGTTGTAGGGGACGTGGCGTTATTCTGTGTGTAATGAGGGGGGCGAGCTTGTCTAGGGAGGATGACATTGAAGTGTTGTAGACAGAAGTGGCTAGGTTGGGGCAGGCCAGAGGTGAGATTTTTGCATAGAGGTGGTCAGTAGCAGAGAAGAGAAGGGTTGAGGAGGCAAAGGTTTCTATAGGTAACTGTTAGGCGGTTGGAGGGAGAGGAGGTGGTAGAGAGGGAGAGAGAGAAACTAATAAGGTGGTGGACGGAGAAAGGGAAAGGATAGTTGGACAGGTTGCATGGAGTGCATAGGTGGGATTAAACAAGGTCAAGATTGTTTCCGTCAGAGTGTGTAGAAGCGTGCATCTATTGCTTCAGGTCAAAGGAGGAGGTTAGACTGAGAAGTTTGGAAGTAGCAGAAATGTTAGTATTAACAGGGATGTTGAAATCACAGAGAATGATTGTGGGGATTTCAGAAGAGAGAAAGTAGGGGAGCCAGGCAGAGAATTCATCAAGAAAGGCTGATACTGGTCCAGGGGGCCGGTAAATTACAGCTATCCTTAGAGAAACTGGAGAGAACAGACGAATGCAATGTGCTTCAAATGAGGAAAGTGACACAGATGAAGTTGGGTGAAGTACCTGAAAAGTGTTATGTAGGGCTAGAAGGATTCCCACCCCCTCTCCCTTCCATCCATTGGGTCTGAGGGAGTGAGTCCAAAGAAGGCCACCATGGGAGAGGGCAGCAGGAGAAGTAGTGTCAGATTCATGAAGCCAGGTTTCAGTAATGGCGAGTAGATTAAATGAGTTAGCGATAAAGAGGTCAGGGAGAGAAGTGAGTTTGTTGCAGACAGAGCGGGCATTCCAAAGGGCGCAAGAGAAGGGGAGTCTGGCTTTGGGAAGAAGAGGAATGGAAACTAAATTGTGTGGATTAGGGCTGCTGCCAGAGGGTGCAGGGTAATAGGTGTGTTAGGTACAGTTAAGTGATGGAGGCCCGGGGTTTGGGGATATATCCCCAGAGGTTAGGAGAAGCAGAAGGGTGAGGGAGGTAATATGGGCGTGCGATTTATATAAAGGGACATGACCCAGGGTCCTGGAGGTTTTATTACTGTGTGGATTTAGAATTAGCAAGAGTTGGTGAGTGCAGAAATGGGGAGAAGTCAGAAGTGAGGGTGATATATATAAAGTGTGGGGTGGAGAGGAGGGGTGAAGGAAAGAGGGTTTAAAGAGAGAGGACACATGTGTCAGAAGGAGTGGTAGAGAGGGCATGCTGAGTGGAAGGAGAGCTGAAGGGGTAAACAAGTTCACCTGTGTGCTGTTCTAAGTATATACCTGTATACTATCGCTTTGTGCATTTGCTGAAGTGCAGAGTCGGAAGTGCTCCCACTTAAATAAATACCCCCACTTATAGAAAGAACCCCAGCAGGAAATGTGCTCTCCCCATAAAGATGCTTACTTTTATACTGTTATAGGTGGGGATGGTGCTTGTTAATTTACTAATTAGTAGTTAATAAAGACGAGCTGTCTGGCAGGGCAAAAATTTCACTTGAGAATATGACTTGCAAGGGGCATAGTTGTAGAGATAAGTAAAGGCCATAATATAGGTGAGACAAGGGAGAAAAAACAAACATCAGAGTGGGGAGAGGGCTGCAGATGGTTAAGCAGGAAAAAACTTAAGACTAATACAAATAAGGAAAACCATCACTTTTCGGATTTCAGTTCTGGGTGGATAGCAGTCAGCTGTAACATACCATAGCAATTTAAATTGGGGTTGGATGGGTCAGTCTGGGGTAAACAGGGTTGGGGGGGTCTCAGTCTTGAGTAAATGGGGTTGGAGGGGTCAGTCTGGGGTAAATGGGTTTGGGGGGGGTCTCAGTCTGGGGGAAAATGGGGGTAAGGAGGGTCAGTCTGGGGTAGATGGGGGGTCGGGGGGTAACTGTCTGGGGTTGATGGGGGTGAGGGGTCAGTCCTGGGTAGATGGAGGTGAGGGTAACAGTCTGGGGGTCAGTCTGGATGTGGGTAATCAGTCTGGTGTAGATGGGGGTGAGGGGGGCATTCTGGGCTAATTAGGGGTGGGGGGGTGTTAGTCTGCTGTAGATGGGGTGGGAAAGTCATTCTGAGGTGTGAGTAGTTGGGGGGTGTCGGTCTGGGGTGCATGGGAGTGGGGAGGTCGGTTTGAGGTGTCAGTAGTTGGAAGGGCGGGAGGTCAGTCTGGGGTAGATGGAGGCGTAAGATATTCTGGAGTAGATGGAGGTGTCCATCTAGGACGGGTTGGCAACCCTCGGCACGCATGCCAGGTATAGCACGCTGCTGCATTCATAACAACACATGAAAGAAGGCTGGGGCCCACCCCTCCTACATATCAGTCTCAGAAATGCAGTGCCATATCGCAAAAAATGGCCTGGTCAGGAAGAGGGGTAAATCTTCCATAGCTGAAGTGGTTAATCTGTATCACAGTTATCGCATATCTAACTAGGTGGCCCCTTTCACACTACCGCGACTTCAAAGTCACGTGATTTTTCTGTGATTTCAGGGAATGCCTGTGTAAACTGAGGTCTATGGACCTCAACTCGCATCAGTTGGACCAAAGTAGTACAGGGACTACTTTGAAGTCAGTGCGACTTGAAGTCACACAGATATGAATGGTACTCATTGAAAAATATGGGGAATGACTTGTCATGCGACTTTGCAGTCCCAAGTCGCAGGACAAGATGCACAAGTGTGAAAGGGGCCTTAGGCTCCATTCATACTTGTACGACTCCAAAGTTGCGCCAACTTTGGAGTGCAACTTTAATGCAATTTGGGCTTTGACCAGAGAAAATGGACAACTGTTGCACACAAGTTGCATTATATAATATTCAGGTATGATTTTCTTGCAAATTATGAGGGTTAACATTGAGGCTCTGTTTCCACTACTGCAAGTTGTTATGCGACACACATGTGAAGTCGCATGACAAGTCAAAATCTACGTATTTTTAAATGGTCCCCGTTCTAATTGGTGCGACTCAAGTGGCAGAGACTCCAAAAACAGTTTTTGCACGACTTGTTCTTGTATGGTTCTCACCAGTCGCATGACATCGCATCAAAAATCGAATTGCAACGTCACACTGTAAATCGCGCAACTTTGGGGTCGCAATAGTGGAAACCTAGCCCGAGGTCTATGGCCCTCAAGTTGCATGAAAGTTTGACCAAAGTAGTGAACTACTTTGAAGTTGCTTTGAACTTTAAGTTGCGCATACATGAATGGGTATCTTTGGAAAACATGGGGAACAACTTGTCATGCAACTTTGATAACCAAAGTTGCATGACACGTTGCAGAAGTGTGAATGGAGCCAACAGTTTTGTTTACAGATTTTTGTGAAATTTGTGTTTTTTATCCTTATACATTGATATATTTGTCGATATTTGCCCAGTGAACACTTATAGTTCTATCTGTATACCATTCTAATAAGGTGTTAGAGATCCAGCCTCCATCAACAAAATCTTCCCATACGCACCCGATGTCGAGAAGAACCCTCCTGCATGTTTGGTGGGATTGTGATCGCATTTGTCCCTTCTGAAAGCGGATTTTCCAGATTTACTCTGCAATGTATGACAATTCTCTCACCCCCTCCCCTAAAATTGCTCTTTTATCCATCCTTCCGGGTTCAACTAAATCCCAGAAGACGAAGCTTCTCAGGTTCTTCAAGTCGGCAGCACAACACCTCATTACTAAGTTTTGGAAAACTGAGGTGGTTCCCCCCCTCCATAGGTAGATTGAAATAATTAATGACACCATGCTTGTGGAGGAGATGCAGGCAACACAAAATTATATGTGTGGATCCATTATTCTTCTTCCACCGAGTTTTTGGGTAGACTGTCTGCCTAAAGAGACCATCTCTCGAGGTATCTCCGGGGTGGATTAATATTTATTGCAGTGGACTACATAAAGTGGATGCTGTAGCTCGGATTCTCACCATAGAGTTGTTCAGCTGGTAGAATATTCAGTATCTATTTTCTTGACTTTCTTTTCTTATCTGTACTTGCCCCTGTGCACAACTGTGCAGACCCTACCCAATTTTATCTACAGGTTGTGATTTTGTGATTCACCATTTTCAATGTATGTTATTTAATGTTACACATGTCATTATGTGGTATTTGTTTACCACTACCCCCCCTTCCCCTTTTGTATTTTGTACCCCTGTACTGCTATATTTGAAAAATAACTCAATAAAAAATATATTCAACCTAATACGGGGTTAGCGCAGCACATCCATGTTGTAGGGCTAATGTAGTACTTGGTATCAACATGACAAAGAATCAGCTTATTGCATTGAACTAACACATGTCAAAATGATATTCCAAAAATCTGCACTGTACTGTTTTGACATGTGTTAGTTCAATGCAATAAGCTGATTCTTTGTCATGTTTTCAGCAGGAGCGATTCTGACCCTCGGCTCTTGGAGGCTAGAGAGGAAGGGAACCCATGTGTGACCTGGTTATAGACAATACGTGGGATATAATATGCTGGTCCCTCACTTCTAGCACCTGAGCGGCATACAATGGGATTTGGCATCACTGGTTCACACTTGAGAGGGATTTGGGTATTGCGCTCAATGTCAGCAAGAGGCAGAACCCTTTGCTTTGGTTTGTTGAGGAATTTTTCATGTGGGGCAACTCATCATCAGTAATTGATAAGAAGTTGGGTGCCCTAGCTTTTATTTTTAAGTTATTGGGTAGGCCAAATTTTCTAAACGGTTTGTATTGCAACTGGTTCTCAAGGGCTGGGAAAAAGGAAAGCCTTTTTTAAGCATTTTTTTTTTTTTTTTACAGTACTTTTCCTATTCTCCCTGTAAATGGACTAAAATTAACAAAAGGACTCACCTCCCATAGACTTCAGTAGGATTTGTTGCTACGTTTAGGTTTTAGAAATAATAAATTAGGGTAACTATGAATATCCACACTCAATGGTAAAAACCAGTGGTGGCCCGTCCATAAGGAGCGCAGGGGCACAGCCCCCCTAATCTACATGCAGGGTGCCGGACACATGGATTTCAAATGGGGTTTCTTTTTTTTTGAAGCACACAAGCCTGAGGCTCTAATTGGCTTAAAAAAAGGGTGAGCTTGGAGTAGCTGGAGCGAGGAGCCCTCATCCTGGATGCTTGTCATCTGCCTTCTAAGGTAAGGAGGCTTCTGATCGCCGCCTTCCTGTCCATATCCCACGCGCGGGGGGGGGGGGGGTATGATGGTGTTGGTTTGATTAGCAACATTCCTCCCCCCAAAATATTGAGCACCAGCCACCACTGGTAAAAAAAAAAAAAAAAAAAAAAAAACAAAGATACACCTTGTCTTTTAAATTGGCAGCTGCTGTTATGCTGTACATCAGATTGTGCAAATAAAACAAAAAAAAGACTGCGCCAGAGACAAAATGTGCACAATTATTTTTTCTGTGCAATGTTATAGCTATGAGTAAAAATAAAGTAGTAAAAATGGCATACAATTTTAAGGAACACTAGATACACCGTAGACACTACACATAAGTTGATAGAAGACGCCAACAGACAGGCTTTCTAAAATCAATATGTGTACCTTGTAAATATGTACAGTATATATCTATGTATAAAAAGTTGTTGTGCCACAAATGATTGCCATATTGTTTGTTGATTTTTTTTATTGAGATATTGCAGGAAAATGCTGCATTATGGCCAGTCGATAAAGCTGATGATCATAGGAGATAATCATATTACAATCAATATGATGATGCTACGTGCTGCCTGTGCAAATGTCTAAGGCATCAGCACATTTTTTTTGTACATAGGTCCCTTGTGTATGTAAATCTTAGCAATGGTTTTCTCTTAGTCCTTGTCTTTTGTGAGCTGATAACTTCCTGTGATCCTTAACCGATGCTGACTGTTTTGATGACAGTGTTAATCAGCTATCTATAAGGACTACAGAATCCCTCCCTCTATATGTTATGGAGTATAGGAAAGGGGTTGTATTTTGAAGTCCTATCTTGTATCTGTTGCCCTGATACAGAAGGGTGAGTGAATGATGTTTCTCTAGAACAGGAAGTATATAACTGGAAGAATCATCACAGAGAAACAAATGAAAAAAAAATATATAGAAAAAACAAAAACTGATGCGGTCATCTTATATAAGCACTGGTACAGTTTAATATGTTTTAACTTTGCAGACCATGTAATTTTTTTTTTTTTTTTTACAAACTTTCCTAATCAGGAAAAGGGTAAAGTTTTAACAGTGTATTGTTACAGTACTTAGCTCAAAACCCCCCAAAACATATTACTCAACTGATTACTCCTGTCTCGCATGACAGGAGATTGTGACTGGCTCTCTATGGAGCCGGTTCACATATCTCCGTGGCGGCTGCGGAGCGGCTTGCACAGGAGTCCTGTGCTTTGGCTCAGTTTTAGGGCTGAATTCAGGCAAAAATTCGGCCCCGATTCGTCCCTGAAACTGAGAACAGGGACGCACCGGACCCCTGCTGCGAGCCGCATCCAGCAGCAGTGTGAACTCAGCCTTAAGACTCGTACGCACGGTGCGATTGTTGGCCAACCGAGTGTCTGCTTTTTGTCAAAAGGGCGTGTGCCAGGACCTTGTCTTGCAAACTAACGGTACACAATTGTCGTACAACAAACATGAACGTAGTGACGTACTACGAGGAATTTCAGCTCTTGAGCGCCACCCTTTGGGCCCCTTCTACTAATTTTGTGTTTGGTGAAAAAAAAAAAGTGGAATTTCCACTCATCGGTCCCCCCCCCCCCCCCCTGGTGTCACAGTTGGCACCTTTCAGGGGGGAGCAGATACCTGACAGGTATCTGCACCCACTTCCGGGAATAGACTCCCATGGGAGTCATGCCCCCTCCTGCACTCCCCCGCTGTCTCCTGGGAAAGACACAGGTCCCAGGAGATAGCGGGGACCATTGAGAAAGCGCAGCGCGACTCGCGCATGCGCAGTAGGGAAGCGGGAAGTGAAGCCGCAACGCTTCACTTCCTGATTCCCTTACTGTGAATGGCCGCGGCAGCTCCCGAGGATCGAGGTGCCGACATCCCTGGACCCTGGGACAGGTGAGTGACCTTATTTTAAAAGTCAGCAGCTGCAGTATTTGCAGCTGCTGACATCTAAAAAAATTTTTTTCGCGGGACTCCCGCTTTAAACCGTTATCCGTCGAAAATTTACTAGCCTGTCATCCAACGTTTTTTGGCCGAAAGTTGGACAACAAATTGTCAAAAGGAGCGTACTAACAGTAAGATTTTAAAGACAACAGTCTGTTAACAGACAATCCCCCTGCCAACAATCGTACCATGTGTACGAGGCTTTAGTCTTCTAAAAGCTTGTGGTTGCAAAACTATCAAATATAGATTGCTAAAACTAAAAGCCACTCCCGTATTCAGTGAAAACACACCCACTCATCTAACAGCCCACCCCCTTTGCTGACCTCATAATTAGAACAATCCTTTAAAGCCCATGATGGCTAAAGCTGAACTTCAACCTTACCTTTACTCTGGCACAATCATACACGCTCTCTACACAAAAAATTGTTTAATCTGATTTCACTGCATACTTTGAGATTCTCACTGTGTGCATTAAAAGCTGTAGCAAGCCAGATAGCTTAATTTCTTGGCTGGAGGACCTCAAGCATCATCTAGCTCCTTCCTCCCCAACCTGACTGTCCCTGACCCAATGAATTTCCAATAATTGGATTTCAGTTCTTTGAGGCTGGGTTCACACCATTGCGAATCGGATGTGGCTTCTAGGCATTCAATTTGCAATAACAGGAGATTGTGACCGGCTCTCTATGGAGACGGTTCACACATCCCCGCTGCTGCACCGGTGCGAATTTGCACAGGAGCCCTGCGCGTCTTTTGGTCCGCTTCATATGCAATGAAAACCAAAAGGTTGTATTAAAAAAAATCATTAGCATGCTGATGAAGAGGGGAGGATTGAAGGAAGGCAAAATACAGGCAGAATAAATGTCACATATGAACAGTATTGTAAACCCTAAAAATAAAGCTCTCTCGTTTGCTCCTTTTTGGTCTGGTAAATAAATCATTGAAAATACTTTATTATACCAGTTCAAAAGAGCAAAAAACCTGTTGACATTTCCAAAAAAAAAGTAAGCATCTCCCCACTAGGTTATGCAGATGAGCAGCACGGGAGGCGTTCTTTAGTCTTACACACTTTCTGCCCCAGGGTAATAATTCTGCTACTCCGTAGATACAGTGTAGTGCATTATCACCCTAGGACAGGAAGTGTGTTGCTAGCAAGATCAGTTTTGGGTATTATATTTTCATAATCACGTAAAGTTGCCTAAATTGGTTTGACATGTAAACCCTACAGTGCTGTGTATTGGCGACAAAAAAAATTGGTAGTACTACGTATTACCAGAGTGGCGGACTTTTTAGGCTGAGAAACACTGGAGAGGAAGTAACAGTATAAAAATATAAATTTATTGAAGGTTACAAATACATAAAATTAAGAATGAAAATTATAACATAAATGCATCTATGCAGCAATCCATGCAGTGGATTGCTATCTCCCAGGGGCATGCTGTGATATTGAAACTTTAAACATACAGCGATTGGCTGTTGGGCTGTATATAGCCATCAGCAGTACTGGAATTCAAATCCAGGATTCACTGTGGGATACTCTTTGATGGCCCTCCACTCCCTTATGGCCGTTCTCAAAATAAGGAATACTATTCACATGCCCTTGTTCATACATTCAGCGATACCTAATATATTTCTTTAACCTTTGGGTGAATTACCCACCGTATCGTGACTGTACATGATTGTGCATTCCAAACAAGATAGAGAAACATATTCTCTTATCTGTCTCGTCTGCGAACCTTGGCCGTGTCCTGAGGAAGCCTAACGGCGAAATGCGTAGACATACAAGGGCTCAATTTTCATTCTTACTTTTATGTATTTGTAACCTTCAATAAATTTATATTTTTATACTGTTACTTCCTCTCCATTGTTTCTCATTTGAAAAACCATAATAATATTATTGAAAAAGTGTCAATGTGAAATACCACTTCAGCCCCGGACCATTTTGCTGCCCAAAGACCAGAGCGCTTTTTGCGATTCGGCACTGCGTCGCTTTAACTGACAATTGCGCGGTCATGCGACGTGGCTCCCAAACAAAATTGACGTCCTTTTTTTTCCCACAAATATACAGTGGGGCAAAAAAGTATTTAGTCAGCCACCAATTGTGCAAGTTCTCTCACTTAAAAAGATGAGAGAGGCCTGTAATTGTCATCATAGGTATACCTCAACTATGAGAGACAAAATGTGGAAACAAATCCAGACAATCACATTGTCTGATTTTTGAAAGAATTTATTTGCAAATTATGGTGGAAAATAAGTATTTGGTCAATATCAAAAGTTCCTCTCAATACTTTGTTATATAATCTTTGTTGGCAATGACAGAGGTCAAACGTTTCCTGTAAGTCTTCACAAGGTTGTCATACACTGTTGCTGGTATGTTGGCCCATTCCTCCATGCAGATCTCCTCTAGAGCAGTGATGTTTTGGGGCTGTCGCTGGGCAACACAGACTTTCAACTCCCTCCAAAGGTTTTCTATGGGGTTGTGGCTAGGCCACTCCAGGACCTTGAAATGCTTCTTACGAAGCCACTCCTTCAATGCCCGGGCGGTGTGTTTGGGATCATTGTCATGCTGAAAGACCCAGCCACGTTTCATCTTCAATGCCCCTGCTGATGGGAGGTTTGCGCTCAAAATCTCACGATACATGGCCCCATTCATTCTTTCATGTACATGGATCAGTCGTCCTGTTCTCTTTGCAGAGAAACAGCCCCAAAGCATCATGTTGCCACCCCAATGCTTCACAGTAGGTATGGTGTTCTTTGGTTGCAACTCAGCATTCTCTCTCCTCCAAACACGATGAGTTGTGTTCTACTTTGGTTTCATCTGACCATATGACATTCTCCCAATCCTCTTCTGGATCATCCAAATGCTCTCTAGCAAACCTCAGACGGACATGTACTGGCTTAAGCAGGGGGACATGTCTGGCACTGCAGAATCCCTGGCGGCGTAGTGTATTACTGATGGTAGCCTTTGTTACGTTGGTCTCAGCTATCTGCAGGTCATTCACTAGGTCCCCCCGTGTGGTTCTGGGATTTTTGCTCACTGTCCTCGACCCCACGGGGTGAGATCTTGCGTGGAGCCCCAGATCGAGGGAGATTATCAGTGGTCTTATAGGTCTTCCATTTTCTAATTATTGCTCCCACAGTTGATTTCTTTACACCAAGCTGCTTGCCTATTGCAAATTCAGTCTTCCCAGCCTGATGCAGGTCTACAATTTTGTTTCTGGTGTCCTTCGACAGCTCTTTGGTCTTCACCATAGTGGAGTTTGGAGTGTGACTGTTTGAGGTTGTGGACAGGTGTCTTTTATACTGATAACAAGTTCAAACAGGTGCCATTAATACAGGTAATGAGTGGAGGACACTTACGTTGGAAGAACGAAACGAAAACTGGCAAAAAGAATACATATACAATATTACCATTGGTTTTACAAAACATCACTTGTCACGACATTTTAAGGAATTTCATGATAGGAGTCCTTTGGGACTGAGTTTTTGGGGTATTGAGAAATACCACAGTCAGTGGAGGGGGTCAGATAAGGTTAAGTCATTAAGTCAACGTGGATCATGGTGGATTTAGGAGGTGCGATCTTTAAAACCCAACAGTTTGAATATAGATTTCGACCTTAAAGCGGAGTTCCACCCAAAAATTAAACTTGCGCTGTCCGGATTCCCCCCCCCCTGTGGTGTCACATTTGGCACATTTCAGGGGGGAGCAGATACCTGTCTAATACAGGTATTTGCTCCCACTTCTGGCAAAAGATCGCCGTAGTATCCTCGGCGATCTATGCCATGTACCGCCCCCCGCCCCGCTATCTTCTGGGAGAAACACAGGTCCCAGAAGACAGCAGGGACCAACCAGAACGCGCAGCACAACGCGCGCATGCGCAGTAGGGAACCAGGCTGTGAAGCTGCAAGGTTTCACTTCCTGACTCCCTTACTGAAGATGCCGGCGCCTCCACCTGGGAGTCAAGGGACACGTCTGCTTGGGGTGAGGACATCGCGGGCGCCCTGGACAGGTAAGTGTCCTTATTTTAAAAGTAGTGCAGTATTTGTAGCTGCTGACTTTTAATTTTTTTTTTCAGCTGAACTCCGCTTTAACTGCTTCATTTCTGATAAATAAGCTGATAAATAAGCTATGAAAGTTTTCAAATTGGTTTCCCAGGGATATCCTGGTTAGATTCATTTTTTAGTTTAGGTTCTGTGATATTTAGATGCCTATGGGATTTCCCTGTCAAGAGGTATATTTGGTTAGGTGTAGTAATGGGTAGGCTACAGTTTAGTGCTGCTATACCCATCTTAATGTTTTGGGGTATTCCATTTGGAGTGCTATAGTCAAGTGAAGCCTTGTTGGCCCCAGTTAATTTAATTATCTACCCCCTTTTTTCCATTGGGCCCTTTAATTTAGGATTCTGTCATAGAGGCCCCCTGACTTATATTTTCAATCATCCCAAATTTGGATTAGTTTTGCCCCTTATTAAGTAATTGGGAGCTATGGGAACCCCGATGTTAGGCCCTATTAAATCAGCTGAATTTATATTGTTTTTCAGTTGCCTTGACATCTCGGGGGCCTTTGAGCCCCTTGATGAGGATTTTTATGACTATGCTAATATATCTTATAAATATATCAATTTATTTTATTTAAATATAGTTTGGTTCATTATGTGAGACCCAGTCCATCCAGTTAACATCACACACCAGTGGAGTTTCATTTTGGTATTTATGACCTGAGTTGGTATGGTATTAGCTGTTTCTTGCCCAGCAGTAGTTTTAATATACATCTTTGTGGCAGTTTTAGACTGTCTAAACTCAGATTTATAGGTTACCATTTTCATAGTGGCCTTGATGGGCTACTATAAAATGGCCGCCTTAGCAATACATAGAATGGCTTGAGATGCCAGTGTATGATTATTGCTGGTTACTCCCAGTCAAATCACCAACAAAATGGCCATGACGGACCATGTTTAGACTTTAGAACCACTTTTATCCCAGAAGGAAAAAAACAGTTTGCTGTAAAAGCTTATAGGCTGTAATCACATACATCAGCAGCTCATGGAAGTAGTAAAACGCAGCATTTTCCTTTCTGGCTGTGGTAGGGTGCAGTGTAGTATGCGATTCAGTGCATCACATGGCTCCCTCTTTTTTTTTCCCCCCCTCACTCAGTTTTATTTGAAGTGCACAAAAGTACCCTTCATTCATCAGGTCACTGTAAAGCAGCAGGATGCACGGTGTTGCTCTACAGTGACATGGGACCCTGTACAGCGCACTGCAATAAAAAGCAGCACTGCTCCGGGCTGCATTGCAGTGTGAATAGGAACATACAGAGAACAAACGTTTTATGCATATCCTTGCAGTGATAGGCATTTTACACTGCAGTAAAACACCAGTCGCTGCCTATAGTGGGAATTCACCCATAAAGTGTGAGCTGGAGTTCAACTTCATCTTGTTAGTGTATCTAAATCTGCTAATACATCCAACACTCCCTCCCCCCAGACTGGCAATGCTTCAAAGGTGATCCCTTTGCTCCTTCATCCTGTCATGCCGGGACACAAACATTTTTATAATTCATAAAATAATCAGTCAAGGAAATTCCAGACCAGAGGAGCATTCCCCCCCAGAGGAAGTGATGATTGAATTATGCTCACAGGTGGGAGGTGGGGGATTCGTACGCAAACTCTCATATACCGAGCAGGAACCTGGGCAATGGTGTCTGCTTAATTCAAATCCAGCCGACAATGGTGAATTGATGGTTTGAAGTCTGGATCTCAAAAAGTCTTTGATCATAGAAAGTCCATGTCAAACAAGCTCCATTGTTTCAAGAACAAGTAATAAAAGGACGTGACCTGATTGGACCCCAACGTAACATAAACATGGCTCCATCCCTGTAATTAATATAGAACAAAAAAGTGGGTTGTGGGACTTTAAATGAGTCATGGATAGGTCTTTGGAATTGTCTAGGATACCTAACATTAGATTGAGTGTCACTGTCCCTGATGGGAAATAACCATAAAGAGTTGCTAATCAATCCAATACATTAAAATCAATTCATGAATAATAAAAGGTATAATGTATCATAATATATAATACATAGATCATGCAGAATAAAGCATCATAAAATATAGTAGTAAACATTTTGACATATTTAATGTTTATAATGGATAGACATAATTGGTACAAGCAAATCACAATTAAAAAATTGAATAGATATACAGACAAGTGAACATGGTTATCCTAATAAATGTAGAAATAAAATGCATTTGATAATATATATGATTGGAGCAAACTTGACTTGGCATCCCTGAGTATGGACTCTACGCGTTTCATGGCGTTTTAAGCCGATCATCAGGAGTGGCATGCATCAATATTGGCTAAAAAAGTGGAATAAAATAATAAATAGGTCAATAAAGTCTCAAATAGAAAATCATGCTTTGGAAATATATATACATTACCTTTGGTGACGCCCAAGTAAATCGCCCAACATTCCCTACATGGGAGTAGGAGGGTGTCCCTGAATGAGCTGTCTCCCCCGGGGTTGAGGCAGGGACACATTCCCCTCACCTCTAAACCAAAACTCTCCAAGAGGCAGGGAGAACCGGAGAAGGGGTAGCGGGAAACAGCAGCCATGGAGAGAAAAGGACAGCCACGGCACACTGCCAGAGTGAGAGGTATACATAGATGGGCCACAAATTAAATTCTGGAAAAAATAAATGAAAAAAAATAAAGGTGGAAATAGATAATGAAAATTTGCAATAAAAAAAAAAATATTTAGGTGATCAAAAAAAAAGTGTGGGCGTGTGTGCCTAGAATTAAAAATAAAAATAAATGAGTATGTTGGACCAATGGTTGCACTTCGGCCTGTGCCTAACACCTGCCAAGAAGTGACTGAGTGATAAAAATAAATACCAACATATTGCCAATACATTGGTATGTAAGTGATATGGAGTTGTTAATGTGTAGTATGTTGTATAGGAGTGTGTTGTGCACCCTATATGAAGAAATCCAAGTGTTGTGTGAGCATGTGTGTTGTTTTGGTCCTGAGAAGGGACCCCTTAATTACCTAGGGTGTGGATCAAGCCCCGTAGAACCTCTCCTCATATTGGAATGTGTGGAGTGAACTGCCGGCTCATCCCGGCCTTTGTAACCTCAGCCTGGGGCGTGTCACCAACGTCATGCAGCGACACGTTGGCCATGTGATTGGACAGAGCAGACACCCGCCTGAGGTGCAGAGACCTCAGTGGTAGTCCATCCCATCCCCCAGGCCACACGAGATGGAGAGAGCACAGGCACGCAAACCAGCGTCAGAAAGACATTGTGCATGCGGCGTGCTGGCATGACGCCAATACGCCCTGCCCCCATCAACCTTACTGGGATGGGCAGGGGAGAAGTAGCTGGGTGCATCGCAACCCCGGGGGAAGAGAGACCAAATAGACAGGACCACCCATCCAGTGGGCTGGGCGAGCCAAGAGGCATGAAAAAGGAAAAGCTAGTTCGCTGAAATATCAGAACAATGGTGAATAGAGACAATGATGTAATGGCCTATTGACCAAGAAGAAAATATCAATATAGAGCCAAATGATAGTAAGAAATAATGGAGAGAGATGCAACATATGAATTGACTCTAAAGTCTAAAAACTAACAGTATATAATCATTTTGATGTGTTGGGCATAGCAGGTCAAAAAGGGAACGGGTGTCTTCCACCCTAATACACATATAATAAAAAGATGTGACCTGATTGGAACCCAACGTAACATAAACATGCCACCATCCCTGTAATTAATATAGTACAAAATATAGAAATATAGAATTTTTTAATTGTTATTGCTTGTGAATGTCTATCAATTATAAACATTAAATATGTGAAAATGATTACTACTATATTTTATTATGCTTTATTCTGCATGATCTATGTATTACATATTATGATACAGTATACCTTTATTTTTCATGAATTGATTTTAATGTATTGGATTGATTATATATTGGTTATACAGATTTTCCCATCAGGGACGGTGACTCTCAATCTAATGTTAGGTATCCTAGACAATTCCAAAGACATATCCATGTCTCATTTAAAGTCCCACAACCCACTTTTTTGACCCCAGACAATGGCAGAGAGGCCCGTTAATTGCACACCAGAAGGGCCCCAGCCACAAGTTGAAACGGAACTAAAAATATATGTATATAAATATATTACAGTAGAATCTCGGATTACGAGCATAATCTGTTGCAGGAGTGTGCTCATAATCCAAAGTAATCGCATATCAAAGCGAGTTTTCCCATTGAAGAGGCGGGGGGGGGGGGGTTGCCGGAGATCCTCGGAAACAGCCGAAAAGGCCCGAGGACACTTCGATGGACCTCGGCAAACCTCGGAAAGCCTTCCTACCTGAGATTTGCCAAGGTCAGTCAGCCGTGCTGTACTCGGGCCTTTCCTTGCATTTCCGAAAGTGACATTTTTTGGCTCTGCTCAGCTCCGGCGCCCCCCGCCTCAGGCCAAAAGCGGTACTGCACACCGCTTTGGCCTGAATCGTGCTCGTTTTGCGAGACAACACTCGCAAACCGAGTTACGATTTTTAAAAATACAGTGCTCGTATTGCGAAACGCTCGTTAACCACGTTACTCGCAATCTGAGGTTCCACTGTATATGTATATATCTAATGAGATATAGATATATATGTTAAATTACAAATGTTGCAAAGCATTTTGTATGAATAAATGTGTACTATAGTCATCCATGTATTCGACAAGGATTTGGCACCAGTCTGTTATGGTTAAAAGGTGGTGATGTTGAATTCTATAAATCTCTGTCAATTGCCATATATTTGGTTAGGTAGAGATTTCTTTTAGCCAGCAAGGTACACACGATGGGGACAGAAAAAGGCCGGCAATTGCCATATTATTTTAACATGAAACATGATTAAAACACATTTCATAATAACACTAGACATCATATTCTGATTACACCTTTACCATGATCACAGGTGGGTGGGTGAGAATCAGGACAGCCCATATTTGGAACTAACCAATCATGAGATGGTAAACATTAGATGGGAAGGCACCAATTCAACAATTGGACTGCACCCAATAAAAAGAGAAACACATATGATTAAGGAGGGAGAGGACCACAGACCCACACGTTGGGTACACTCCCCTAGACGAACAAGAAACCTGCCGATAATTGACCACTCCCCACCTCGCTGGACTTTGCTACTGGAACTAATCCAACATACTTGTAATTTGTCAGATATCTTCCCCTTTTAAACTGTGGTAAGGTACAGACCATATGGATATTAATTAACCTTTTTCTCTCAAAATTGTAGTAGTAGTTGTATTTTACAGTTTATGTTTTAACCTTATGTACAGTGTGTAGGGCAGTTTTATAATTAATCATTTTCCCACATTAATTGTCTAGGCTGTGTGTTGAAGCCGTGAAATTAGGTATAGACCTGTATTACAACAAATTTGGCTACTGTGGTCCCAGGGAAATTATTTATCTCCCCATTCAATCTCTCTGTTAAATTAATATTTCCGTCAAACTGATAATATCTGTTAACTCCGCAAGACATACTTTGTATTCCTTCCGGCCGGAGAAATTCAGAGGATTGTTTTCCCGAGCGACAAGAGATAGTGTTTTTGAACGTAAGGCACAAATATACTTTTAACATAGCCATTTGGGCTACACTTGAGTCATTTGTAAAATATTAAGGAAACGCAGTTTTATTGCCGTGTTGATGTTCTTGGTAGAGTGTATGAAATATTAATCACCAGAAATCCTAGCTATCGGTTCTGTATGAAATTGTGTAATTATACTTGTAAATTAATAAAATCCAATTATTTACTTATTAATTTTATTGGGAGATCTTTATACATTGGTAGGAATTCTCCACAGATTAACGAACTCAGGAAATTATTGTGGTATGTTGCTGATTGCCTGAACAAAGTTTACAATTTTACTGTAAGGATCTTACTTTAAATTCCCCATATGTATTATTAAGATTCCATACCACACTCAAAACAATCCGGAATGGGGGCACTTTAATACAGGAGGTGTGTTACTGGCCAGATCACCAGGTGAAAATGCATATAAAAAAAAAAAAAAAAAAAAAAAAACCTCCACACATGAACAGGAAGGTACACTAAATGTCATCAGCAACAAAGCTGGGGTGTAGGACCCAGCTTATGACAGTGGTGCGGTGGATCACAGCTGGCAACTATGGATTAGCTGAGTATCGTGTGTTTTGTGAGTGCACGTGGGCTGCGAGTACCCGTGTATTGTATTGTTGAGTATTAGTGTCAGGAAGCTAGTTGCTAGTTAATTTGGACAGGGCATAATCCTTAATCCCCATCAAATCAGTAGGTACGATGCCCAGCAGGTGTGAAAATGCGACTCGGTGTACATGTTGCAGCATGTATGCGTTCCTTGATCAATCGATCGAGGGCGAATACTGCTGTGCAAAATGTAAGCACATTGTTTCTCTGAAAACCCAGGTTCTGATTCTTGGGAAGCAACTGGCAAACACTTGGACGACCCTCCACACTAAAGGAGAGTACCCGGTCGGGGCCAGCACAGAGGCGGGTGGAGATAAAGAGGGGCAGATGCCAAAGCAGAGTAGATGGGTGACAGTCAGGGGGGTAGAGTGGAAAGTGCCAAGGCCAGTCCTGGGCTGGAAGATCACAATATTTACGCCCTGTTGAGTGACATTGGTCAAACCAGTCCAGGACCAGCACTGTTGGACCTGAGTGACTCCCCTAGCTTCCAGGGGCACAACTCCTCCAGTGAGGGTGGGAGTAAAGCCAAGGGAAAGGAAAGACAGATTCTGGTGGTAGGGGACTCAATTCTTTGAAGGACAGATAGGGCAATCTCAAAAAGACCTGAAGCGCCGAACTGCATATTGTCTACCGGGCACACGGGTTCGGCACATCACGGATCTCGTGGACAGATTACTGAGAGGGGCTGGGGAAGACCCAGCTGTCATAATGCACATTGGCACCAATTACAAAGTCAAAGGAAGATGGAGTGTCCTAAAAAACTATTTTATGGACTTAGGAGCGAAATAGAGGAAAAGGACCTCCTAGGTAGTAGTCTCAGAAATCGTAACGGTACCTAGAAAGGCAGAGGGAAATTAGGGAAGTAAACAAGTGGCCGAGGAGCTGGTGTAGAAAGGAGGGGTTTGGGTTCCTGGAGAACTGGGCCGATTTCTCAGGTCAGTCACCAGCTCTATAGAAGGAACGGACTGCACCTAAATGAGGAGGGTCCAGATCTGCTGGGAGTGAAGATGGCCGAAAAGTTAGAGTGGCTTTTAAGCCAAGCAATAGGGGGAGGGCCCAGAGGTAGAGATAGTCAGCGTGGAACATATTCCAGAGGTTAGTATTGGGGGCATTAGTGGTAGGTTAACTAAAGCACCTAAACCTGAGGTAAGTATAGTAACAAGTCATATTTGCAACCTCAAAAAACAAAATAAGGAGACAGTATGAGACGGGTCTAAATAATGTGGCATGCTCACCAATGCCAGGAGTCTGGCGGGCAAGATGGGAGAACTAGAGCTACTGTTGTTCGAGGAGGATTTTGATTTTGTAGGAATTTTAGAGACTTGGTTCAACAGCTCTCATGATTGGCTGGCAACCATTCAAAGGTATTTCTTATATCGCAGGGAGGGATATGCTTGTATATCTAAGAGGGAGGAGGTGGAATCCTGATTAGTTTCATCCCTTTGCAGCTCTACCAAAGAGAAAGTAATACTGGGAGTATGCTAAAGGCCCCCTAGCCAGAGGGAGGAGGTGGACCTCCTATCACAATATGGATTAGCGGCAAGCATGGGAAGTGTCATCATAATGGGGGATTTTAACCCCTTCCCGCCGAGCGTACACAGATGCACGTACTTGGCTTTCTGGGGTTATACCGGGATGATGCCCGCAGCTGCAGGCATCATCCCAGTACAGTTATTTACAGCGGGCGATCGGCTATCTAGATATAACAACCGATGCGGCTAAAAGCCGCTCGGCTGTTATACCGGAGCAGCGGGAGGGGACGTCCCCTCCCGCCGCTCTTACCAGGCCTCCCCTGCCATCGGGAGGCCCGGTGACCAATCGGGTGCCTGCGGCAGCTGGGGGCGGGCTGGAACGAAGCTGTGGGCGGCTTCGTTCCAGCCTTCTAATTGTAAACGCGGAAGCAACGTCATGATGTCACTTCCCGTTTACGCGGCTGCCAATGGCGCCGGTTTTAAAAAGATACACAGTATTCAGAATCGCCGTTTTCGGCGATCTGAATACTGTGAAGTGCAAAGGAGGGATCGGGGGTCTTTCAGACCCCCGATCCCTCCATAAAGAGTACCAGTCACCACCTATTACTGTCACAAGGGATGTTTACATTCCTTGTGACAGTAATAAAAGTGATCAAAAAAAATTTTTTTTTTAAACACAATTTATAAAAATAAATAAGAAAAAAAAAAAAAGTTTAAAGCGCCCCCGTCCCCGTGAGCTTGCGCAGCAAAGAAAACGCATACAGAAGGCGCGCCTGCATATGTAAACGGTGTTCAAATCACACATGTGAGGTATCGCCGCGATTGTCAGAGCGAGAGAAATAATTCTAGCACTAGATCTCCTCTGTAACTCCAACCTGGTAACCGTAAAAAAAAAAAAAAAAAAATTTTAAAGCGTCGCCTATGGAAATTCTTAGGTACTGTCGTTTGTCGCCATTCCACGAGTGTGTGCAATTATAAAGAGTGACATGTTTGGTATCTATTTACTCGGCGTAACATCATCTTTCACATTATAGAAAAAAATTGGGGTAACTTTACGGTTTGCATTTTTTAAAATTCATGAAAGTGTCCCTTTTCCCAAAAATTTGCGTTTAAAACACCGCTGCACAAATACTGCGTGATATAAAATATTGCAACAATCGCCATTTTATTCTCTAGATTCTCTGTTAAAAAAAAATATATACATATAATGTTTGGGGGTTCTAGGTCATTTTCTAGCAAAAAATACGGATTTTAAACACCACATTTCAAAAATAGGCTTAGTCATGAAAGGGTTAATTATCCAGACATAGACTGGGGGTAAGGAACCGCGCATTCATCTAAGGCTCGCCAGTTCCAAAATGTCTTGCAGGACAATTTCATGGGTCAGATGGTAAACGCACCAACTAGAAACAAAAGCGTTACTAGACCCGATTACCAACAATACAGACTTGATCACGGATGTAGAAAAACGGGGCAATTAGTGTCAGTATAAATCACACTAATAGGAAACATAAGGGGAATACAAAGACAATGAATTTCAAAAGAGCCAACTTCCCTAAACTACAAGGCTTGCTAGAAGATACAAATTGGGATAAAATCTTAGGAACAAAGAACACGGAGGAAAAATGGGTATGCTTTAGAAGCATACTAAGGGCATTAGCCAGTGCATCCCAATGGGAAATAAATTTAAAAGAGCTAATAAAAGTCCTGAGTGGCTTAACTGCAACGTAAAAATGCATATAAAAGCAAAGGAGAAGGCCGTCAAAAAATACAAAAAAACTGAAGGATCATCAGCATTCCACCTTTACAAAGAATGCAACAAGAAATGTAAGGGTGCAATCAGGGTGGCTAAGATAGAACACGAAAGGCACATAGAGGAGAGTAAGAACAATTCCAAGAAATTCTTTAAGTACATAAATAGTAAGCAAGGGAGGTCAGATCATATTGGTCCCATAAAGAATGATGAAGGGAATCTTGTTACTAAGGATAGAGAGATAGCAAAGATATTAAATTTATTCTTCTCAGTCTTCACAAGGGAATTGGGGGGCTTCCGTAACCAAAACTGCAATGTTTATCCTCATGACACATCACAGCACCCTCATGGATAACAGAGGACAGAATTAGAAATAGATTTGAAAAACTTAACATCAATAAGTCACCGGAACCAGATGGCTTGCACCCGAGGGTCCTTAAGGAACTCACTCAAGTAATTGCCAGACCATTGTTCCTAATTTTTACGAACAGTCTACTGACTGGAATGGTACCAGCTGATTAGAGAAAAGCCAATGTAGCACCAATATTTTAAAAAAAGGGCCAAGATACATCCCTGGGAATTACTGACCAGTTAGCCTAACATCAACTGTATGCAAGCTCTTGGAGGTGATAAGGGACTATATACAAGATTTTAGCAATGACAACTGTATCAGCGGTAATCAGCATGGATTCATGAAGAATCGTTCTTGCCAAACCAATCTATTAAACTTCTATGAGAAGGTGAGCTGCCATCTAGATAAAGGAAGGCCCGTAGACATGGTGTATCTGGATTTTGGAAAAAGCATTTGATCCGTAGCAAAGCGCTACGTAAACTGTTGGCGCTATATAAATACTTAATAATAATAATAATAATAATCGTTTACTGTACAAAGTAAGGTCAGTTGGCATGGACCATAGGATGAGTACATGGATTGAAAATTGGCTACTGAGGCAAGTTTGGAGGGTAGTGATAAATGGGGAGTACTCGGAATGGGCAGTGGTGGAAAGTGGGGTTCCCCAGGGTTCTGTCCTGAGACCAATCCTATTTAATTTATTCATAAACGACCTGGAGGATGGGATACACAGTTCAATCTCTGTATTTGCAAACAATACTAAGCTAAGCAGAGCAATAACTTCTCCAATAACCTTGCAAGAAGATCTGAACAATTTAATGGGGTGGGCAACTACATGGCAAATGAGATTTAATGTGTAAAAATGTAAAATAATGCATTTGGGTGGCAAAAATATGCAATATGCAATCTACTCACTTGGGGGGGGGGGGGACCTCTGGGGGAAACTAGGATGGAAAAGGACCTGGGGGTCCTAGTAGATGACAGGGTCAGCAACTGCATGCAATGCCAAGCTGCTGCAAGCCAAGTAGACAGAATATTGGCATGCATTAAAAAGGAGATTAACTCCAGAGATAAAACAATAATTCTTCTACTCTACAAGACTCTGGTCTGACCGCATCTGGAGTATGCTGTCCGCCGGTCCTCAGGAAGTATTTGCTGGAACTGGAGAGAGTCCAGAGAAAGGCAACAAAACTAAAAGGTTCTGGAGGACATTAGTTATGAGGAGAGGTTACGAGCACTGAACTTGTTCTCTATGGAGAAGAGACGCTTGAAAGGGGATATGATTTCAATGTACAAATGCCATACTGGTGACCCCATAATAGGGATAAAAAACGTTTCAGCGTAAGGGGATTAATTAAGACGCGTAGCTATTCACTAAGATTAGAAGAAAAGCGTTTTAACCTTAAACTGCGTAGAGGATTCTTTACTGTAAGAGCAGTTAGGATATGAAATTCCCTTCCACAGACAGTTGTTTTAGAGGGGCGCATCGATAATTTCAAAAAACTATTAGATAAGCACACGAATGACCACAACGTAATACTGACATAAAAATCACACATAGGTAAGGTTGGACTTGATGGACGTGTCTTTTTTCAACTTCACCTACTATGTAACAGGTAAGAGGGACGGGAGACATGGGGGGGGGGGGGTGAGGAGCGAAGTTCCTGTTGAATGGCTTGAAGTCCATTGAGTGGTGTGGGCCCACACCACACAATGGCCGTTAAGGCAGAGGGAACGTCAATCTGCATCACTAATTGTGGAGAGAATATGGCTATGTTGCACATTCCACCTGTTTTTAGAACATGTAACATGTTTCCACTCCTACAGCCTCTCACTGATCCCTCCCCCTTATTGTGACAGCAAGCCATGTTCTAAAGACTGTCATTTATGCCCTCAGGTGCCAGCGTGAGGGGGGAAAAAAAAAAAAAAAAAAAAAAAAAAAAAAAATGATGACTAGCAGTTTGCTGAGGATGCTATATTAACTGTATGCCTCAGCTACATATAGTACACAGACTTCCCATCCCACACTCAGAACAAAATAGAGTCAGGATGATGGCTGCTCAGCCATTCACAGGAAGCTTTGTATTCTATGAATGAATACAAAGCTTCCTCTAATTGTCTGAGGTGGAGAGGCAGGCAAGTGTTCAGTTTTATTATTCAGACAGACTAACAAACCAAAAATGTATGTTCTCAGCTGACAAAAGCCTTGCAAAAAATGGATTCCATTATCCTGAGATGATGGAAATACAATATCCATGTAGCATCAACATTTTATTGAAAAGCAGCAGATAAAAAAAATAAATCTCACAGGAGAAATCCCACCAGGAGTGCATTTGTTGGAACTCATGGAACTTTGCATAAACAGAATTACTGGATTGCCAAAGACATTTACATGACTAAAATCATACTAACTTACAGTGATAACCTTTCTTGTCCCATCTACTCCAGGTCTCCCAACAAGGTCTTCTAGAATTTCCTTCCATGGGACAAGGTGGGACACTTAGGGCCCATTCAGATGCAGCCACTGTTTAGGTATTTTCTGACAGCTGCTTGTGCCGGATATCAGAATACAATAGTCACAATGGAGATTCATCCATGCAAACTGCATAGATTCATTGCAGGTTGAAGGAAAAAAAAATCTAAGTGTATTGCCAACTTTATTTCAGTTACTGGTAGAACCAGGCAAGTTTAATCCCATACTAGTTTGTTTTATCTGTAGCAGGCACCATATTTGGGGTTTCAGAGCCACCCACTTTCCGTGGTCACTGCAAGGATATGTTCACTGTCAACATGACTATGTAGAATACATAGCACTATGGTCATTTGAACTACCCGAGATGCAAAAGGAAAAGTTGCACTTGGTGGGGGAAGAGTAGAACCAAGATTTAAAAACTATTGTGCAAAGAAGGCCACACTACAGGTCTGCCATATAGTATAATGCCCTGTATTTATTCACTTACTTGACATTAGATTTAAAATCAATCATTTCAGTGCAAAGCAAGGCCATCAATTTTCTATGGCTTGAGAAATATTAACTTTTATTCATATTTTACAACTATAAATAGAAAAAGAAAATATAAAAAAGGTAACTAATATACAGTGCTATAAAGTTATTCTCCCTCAAGATATTATATGTTCAGCAAAAAGGAGGGACAAAAAAAAAAAAACAAAAAAACACAACTATCTCCCAAGTCAAATCAGTGCAACTTCAAAACCTATGTGGAACTGTGCAGAGTCCTTCATTTGTAGACTAAATTAGAAATGCTCTTCTAGACCATACTCCAAACATGGTGACAAATCTATAATTAGCATAACAGGCATCTGGCCAAATGCAAACAAGGAAAAACAAAAAAATGTAACTTCTCCACGTGGACTTAGCAGCAGTTTTCTTGATTTTACACTTCAGTGTCTGGATTACATAACAGAACAGCTGGGATCCACAGTCTGGTGGGCCTAAACAAAGTGCAAAAGGAAAGAGGTCAAAAATTAGTTACAGTGGTAGTAAACCTTTTTTTTTTTTAAACCTGCAAAGCAAATTTAATGTGCTAGCATACTAGCACATTTTGTGAAACTCACCTTAGAATGAAGTCCTCCAGTGGCATGCTGTCACCAAAGGCGCTTCCATCTTCACCCGGTCTTCCTTCCGACTACGGCTGTGTGAGTGGCAGGAGCTGCAATGACGTCACTCCTGCACATGCAAGCCGCCGTTTACGGCACAGGTGTACCATTCCTTTGGCACGCATGTGCCAGTGAGATCACTGGCTGCATGTACAGTAAATATCTCCTAAAAAGGTGCATGTTTAGGAGATAGTTACATTGCCTTATAGGCTTACCGATAAACAAAAATCATGCATGGGAGTTTACTCCCACTTTAAATAGGATTTTTTTCATCATACTTACCTGTAAAATCCTTTTGAGTACATCATGGGACACAGAGTTAAGCTAATATTCATTACCTGCTGGGTTATACTTAATCTCCAGGTGAATGGACACTGGTAGACCAAAAGGTCTTTAGACAGGAAGTGATCCCCTATATAACCCCCTCCCATACAGGAAGCACTTCAGTTTTGTAGCAAGCACTGAATCCTCAAAAAAAAAAAAAAAAAAAAAGGATCGGACAGACCTCTTTGTCGCATGATGTACTCCAAGAAAAGGATTTTACAGGTAAGTATGACAAAAAAAAATACTATTTTCTTTTTCATACATTATGGAACACAGAATTAGGCTAATATTCATTACCTGCTGGGACATCCCAGAGCAATAGCCTTGAGGAGAGGGAGACACCCTGCCAAACAATAGCCATCAGACTTTATATGGCAGCCAGCAGTATACTGCGGCCGAAAGCCGAATCCTCAGCTGCTCAAACATCCACCTGATAAAATTTTGTGAACGTATGCACTGAAGACCCGGTGGCAGCTTTACAAATCTGAGCCACAGATGGCGAAAAGCCCAGGAGGTTCCTACACCCCTGGTAGAATGAGCTCTCACCCTAAAGGGAGGAGCTGTACATTTCAGACCATAGGCCTGAATGACCAATTGATGGACCCAATTGGCAATGGAAGCTGCCTGCCCCTTCTTGGGTCCTTTTGGTAAAACCAAAAAGGAGTCTGATCCTTGGCTCTCCGCAGATCTAGACAAATAAATCTTGACTGCCCGGACAACGCCCAAAGTTGTGCAGTTGTCTCTCTTCCGCCGAACGAGGCTGAGAGAAATAAAAGGCGGCAAAATAGTGTCCCGATTTAAATGAAAGGCCGACACCACTTTTGGCAAAAAGGATGGAACAGGTCATAACACGACCCTGTCATGGTGGAGGATCAAGTATGGTTCCCTGCATAAAGGGGCCGCCAACTCCGACACCCTTCTAGCCAAGGTGATAGCCATCAGGAAGGCTAGCTTGCATGACAGCAAGTCTAATGAAATTTCCTCGATAGGTTCAAATGGTTGTTTCTGTAACACAGACAGCACCATGTTCAAGTCCCAAGGACTCATAGGTGACCTAATGGGGGAAGCGAGATGCCCCCTGCATAAAGGTTCGGACCAGTGAATGGGAGGCTAAAGGCCTTTGGAAGAATACTGACAGGACCGAAACTTGACCTCTGATTGTACTCAAAGCCAACTTGATTTCCACAGCATAACTTTGGAAAAGAGAGAATTCTCCCAATCACATATTTCCAAGGATGCCATTTTTTGGCTTCACACCAAGCAATACAAGTCTGGAAGACCTTATGATAGTTCTTCCTAGTGAGGGATCAGAGGGAAAGCATAAACCAGGGAGTACTGGCTCCATGGAACTACCAGACCATCTGCTCTGATTGCCAGAGGATCTCTTGTTCGGGATACAAACTGCTGTAGCTTGTTGTTGAACCTGGATGCCAGTAGGTGGACCTCAGGCCATCCCCAACGTTGGCAAATTTCATGGAAAACCCCTGAGTGTAGGGACCATTCCCCTGGGCAGATCTGCTGGCGGCTGAGATAATCTGCCTTCCAGGTCTCTACTCGGCGCATGTCCCTCTGCCCCGGCTAGTATGTGGTTCAACTCCTTCAGAGCTGAATGACTTCTGGTACTGCCTTGGTGGTTTACAAAGGCCACTGCAGTGGCACTGTCAGACTGAACCCCGATAGGGCAGTCCTGAAGCTCCACCATCCATGACCGTAGGGCCAGTCGTACTTCCCCTAATTCCAGGACATTGGGCAGGATCTGTTCTGTCCTTGACCATTTCCCTTGAGCTGCGAGTCCCTCTAGGGTCGCTCCCCAGCCTGAGAGACTGGCATCTGTAGTCCACACTCTCCAAGTTAACAGGAGGAAGGATCTTCCCTTTCACAGGCTCTGATCCTGCAACCACCAGCTTAGGCTTAAGCGTGCCCGAGGAGATAAGGACATTGGATAATCCAGGGCTTGTCCTCTCCTGTTCCAAGTCAAACAAGAGGTCTTGTTGTAGAGGCCTGGAATGGAACTGGGCATAGGGCACCGCCTCAAAGGAGGATACCATCCTCCCTAGAAGACTCATACAGAGCTGAATGGAGGGTTGTCTGGTGCCCCTTATCTGACGCACCTGATGCTTCAGGGCACAGATCCTTGCGGGTGGCAAGAATACTCTTGCTTGGACTGTATCTAGGATCAGAACTAAATACTTCAGACTTTGAGCTGGTCTCAAGGTTGACTTTTCAGTATTTATGATCCAGCACTGTGCATGTTATGCTCTATTCTAGAGCCTGTAGTGAGTGATCTCTGAGCAGGAGGTCATCCAGATATCCGAGCACCAGGATCCCTTGGGCCCTTAAAAGACCTAGTACTGGTGCTAGGACCTTTGTGAACACCCGGGGATCTGTAGCAAACCCAAAGGGTAGAGCCAAAAACTGAAAAGGAGAGTTCCTCTACTGCAAAATCGCAGGAACCTCTGATGAGGCCGACAGATACGTGTGAATACGTGTCCTTTATATTGATTTAGGCTAGAAAGTCTCCCATCTGGAGTGAGGCTAGTACTGAGTGGACAGACTCCATCCGAAAAGACTGGATCAGTAGATACTAGTTCAGGGATTTTAGGTCCAAAATGGGCCTTGTGTCCCAGTTTGGTTTTTGAACCGTAAATAGGTTTGAGTAAAACCCTGCGCCCCTTTCGGGTACATGAATACATGAATGAGTACATAAAAAAAAAGGGAAACCTGTCAACAAAAATCCTGTCAGGATGTTCCCAATCAGCATATACCGCCTGTTCCAACAGAGGGTGTAAGGGGAAAGCCTGTGTGGCCTGAAGAGCCCTCAGGGATCTCAAAGAGGACCAGGGAGGCTCAGTAACCTCTGCAAGAGGCAACTTAAAGGCAGAACGAACCATTTCGGTAAGAGTCAGGATCAAAAGGCTTTGTGATGGAGAGGCAAACACCAACTGGATATCTTCTTGTCCAGATTGCTCGAAAGCAGACTCATCCGCCAGGCCATCCACAGAATCCTGATCTTTAAGCTCTTCCCCATCCTCAACCCATTCCTGCTCCATACTAGGAGGCTCCGGGGAGGGGATCTGTCACTCTTCTTGCCACCCTGCGGGATGGAGGCAATCATGCCAGCAATCCTGTACTCTAACCCGGCTAGGGCTGAGGACAGTTCATCCTTAGTGATAAAGGGTGAAGCAGCAGAGTTGACTGTAGGCACAATCCCAGATAGGCACAGCGGCTCAGATTGCCCAGAAGCCTCTGGTCCTTCAGGGGATACAACACTAGGGATATGACTAGGTTCATCAGGAACTACTGATGACATAGGTGTGCCCTTCCCTGTAGTGTTAGTCCCGCTCCTCTTTTTTTAAGACATTTACTAGCCACAAAAAGAGGAGTACCTGGGTGTAGTATTGAAACAACCTCAGAAGGGAGACCCTTCAATAGGGCTCACCAAGCCCCTATGCAACAATCCTGCTAAGCACCTTTAGCCCACCAAGTAACACCTGGTGACTCACGTGACCCGGGTAAGGAGAAAATGAACCGCGGCAAATGCCTGGTTCAGAGCCTGCTCTGTGTCCTACAGCTGTCTTCTAGAAGCACCGGCTGTGCACCGGGACATTCTGGACCACGCATGTACGCACGCACAGAACGGCCATGGCTGTATTTGTGTATGACGCAAATCTTCATGCGCCCAGATAAAGGCTACGGCGCATGTATGGAGAAGCCGCGTGCGTCATGGCCGCCAAACTGCTGAGCCCAGCAGCGCTTTTGCAAACGTACGTGCGCCATGGCGAACCAAGGCAAAATGGTGCACCGTCATGCGCCATCATACAGGTAAAAAACAGCCAGACACAAGCAAAAAAGTTACATTTTGCAAACACCCACAGCTAGCCCAAACACTCCCCCATATGGTCATCGCACACAGGTGTCCAGCTAGCTTGACTGATTGATTTTTACAATCACTGGGACACCCCACAATAATAATAAAGGGGTTTCACTTACCATTTCCATCATTAAGCATATATGCCTGTGTAAGTTAAAGGGTAACTCCACTTTCCGGGGGGGGGGGGGGGAGATTATATATATATATATATATATATACACATACATACACACACACACACACACACACACACACACACACACACACACACACACACACACACACACACACACACATATATATATATATATATATATATACACACACACACATACTATACAATAGCGACACGTCATAATGTAATTGAATGTTAAAAATTACCTTTCCCTTTCGATCTGCAGCTCTGTAAATTTTATGCAAAATGCAATGCACTGTGGCTACCTGGAGGCGTTCTGTACACAGATGGTGTACAGAACACCCCCAGATATGTCATTTCCTGCTTGTGCAATTGGCTCCCCGATTTTCCCTGAAATCTGCACTAAGATACAAGTCAGGTTTTGAGTAAGGATGAGCTCCGGCGTGTTCACACACTCCACATGCCGAGCCCGCCAGGAAGTCGGCGCGGCACTGCGCTAATCACAGGCAGCGAACTGGCCGAGATTTGAACCGTCTATGGCCAGCCTAAGAAATGTTAGGTGAAAAAAATAAGGATGAACCACCTCCAAGTAGTTTGCCTTCATATAGGTTATAAACACCTACATTTTAATGGATGCAAAAAGAAAAAAAAAAAATTCCATGAACGTGAGCAAAGGTAAACACCACATGAACAAAGCAGTGAAACAAAAAAAACAGTCCGACGTTGCAAAAAATTACAAGCTATGAGATGATTGTTAGTATATCAGGAAATCAGAATGACAGTCATTATACTGGTATTATGTAGTAGGGGGCAGCATGCAGACAACGATCCATGCAAGAGGCCTCACCTGCAGACACTGCCATCATGACAATAAGCAACATTTCTTTTTCTTTCGTTTTGGCTGAATCACCAAACAGAAACATCAATGTGTGTCAGACAACATATTAAAACCTCTTCTTCCCAGAAAAAAAAAAAAATTACCAAAATGAAAATCAGACCATATACATACCCTGACACGAAACTCTGACAGCTCTTCTTCCAAAAGTTCATCATCTGTCTCTCCTTCCTCTCTCTGTACTCTAATGAGCGTAAATTCAGCACACTCCTGGGAGGTAAAAAAAAAAAAAAAAAAAGTATTTGTGATGTGAGACAAATGCTGAATGGAAGCAACATGCATGAACTAATACCCCAATCACTGCACTCATGGATATCTCCATGCAGTCCAGGTTATTGTCAACAAGTACAGTATAGATTGAAGATTAAAGATAAAAAAAAAAAAATAAAAAAAAACCCACAGAAGCAATTAACCACTTAAGATCCGCCCTATAGCAGTTTTACTGCTACAGGGTGGCACCTCTGCACCGGATCAATATATACAGTGCCTTGCAAAAGTATTCACCCCCCCCCCCCCCTTGGCTTTTTACCTACTTTGTTACATTATAGCCTTTAGTTCAATGTTTTTTTTATCTGAATTATATGTGATGGATCAGAACACAATAGTCTAAGTTGGTGAAGTAAAATTATATACATATAAACAATTTTTCAGAAATAAAAAACGAATAATTGGCATGTGCGTATGTATTCACCCCCTTTGTTATGAAGCCCATAAAAAGCTCTGGTGCAACCAATTACCTACCAATTACCTACAGAAGTCACATAATTAATGAAATGATGTCCACCTGTGTGCAATCTTATGCCGCGTACACACGGGCGGACTTTTCGACCGGACTGGTCCGGCGGACTTTCCAACCGACTTTTGAACGAAGGGACCTGCCTACGGATTCGTACGTGATGATGTACGACCGGACTAAAAATAGGAAGCCAGTAGCCAATAGCTGCCCTAGCGTTGGTTTTCGTCCGTCGGAAAGATTTGAAGCATGTTTCAAATCTAAAGTCCGTCAGATTTTCGACTGGAAAAGTCTGCTGAAGCCCACACAAGATCGGATTGTCCGTCGGACCAGTGCGGTCGAAAAGTCCGCTCGTGTGTACGCGGCATAAGTGTCACATGATCTGTTATTACATATACACACCTTTTTGAAAGGCCCTAGAGGCTGCAACACCTAAACAGGAGGCACCACTAACCAAACACTGCCATGAAGACCAAGGAACTCTCCAAACAAGTAAGGGACAACGTTGAGAATTACAAGTCAGGGTTAGGTTATAAAAAAATATCCAAATCTTTAATGATTCCTAGGAGCACCATCAAATCTATCATAACCAAATGGAAAGAACATGGCACAATAGCAAACCTGCCAAGAGACAACTGCACCCCAAAACTCACGGACCGGGCAAGGAGGGCATTAATCAGAGAGGCAGCACAGAGATCTAAGGTAACCCTGGAGGAGCTGCAGAGTTCCACAGCAGAGACTGGAGTATTTGTACATAGGACGACAATAAGCCACACGCTCCATAGAGTTGGGCTTTATGGCAGAGTGGCCAGAAGAAAGCCATTACTTTCAGTAAAAAACAAAATGACACGTTTTGAGTTTGTGAAAAGGCATGTGGGAGACTTCCAAAATGTATGGAGGAAGGTGCTCTGGTGTGAGGAGACTAAAAATTGAACTTTTTGGCCAAAGAAAACGCTATGTCTGGCACAAACACCATCCCCCCCAATAAAACATGGTGGTGGCAGCATCATGCTGTGGGGATTTTTTTCAGCAGTTGGGACTGGGAAACTGTTCGGAGTTGAGGGAAAGACGGATGGCGCTATATAGGGTTGTCCCGATACTAGTATCGGGACTGATACCGAGTATTTGCACCAGTACCTGTAATCGCACAAATGCTCCCGATGCCTGATCCGATACCTGGTCGGCAGGTGGAGTCAGCGGGCGGAGTAGGCGGACGGAGAGGGCGGGCGGAGTCGGCGGACGGGAGAGCGAGTCCTCACCTTCAGTGAACTAGCTAGGTAAGCTGCCAGGGGTGCAGGGCGCAGCCGTATCAGGATCGGTGACTGGAGCCGTCACATTTGGTCGCCGTCAGCGGCTGAACATCCCGACGTCCATCTTGGTACACCCTGCACTCGGAGTGGCTGTAGTAAGCCAGCAGTGGACATCTTGTTACACCCAGCCCATAGAGTTCAGGCTGGGTGTAATAAGATGTCTGCTGCTGCTTACTGCGGCCGAGGTGCAGGGTGTACCAAGGTGGGTGTTGCAGCACAGCATTTCAAAATAAACTCTTTCCTCATGTCATTTATTGGTGCATTTCAGTGCCAGCCATCAGTGCCAGCCACCTGTCAGTGCCCATAAGTGCCGCCTATCAGTGCCAGCCACCTGTCAGTGCCACCTATCAGTGTCATCTATCAGTGCCCATAAATGAAATATGAGTGGTGTATCCGCGCAACGGAACAGAAAATTAAAAAAGTGGGGAAAATGGAAAAAAAAAATGGAAACAATGGAAGAAATCGCATAAAGGACTGCTGCCTCCACAGATGTGATTTCCACCAAGGTGGAAAAAACAGAAGGTAAGTGACGGGTTAGTGTGTGGGTGTGGCGCTGCCCTAATTCATAGAAATACTTGGTAAATCGTGTGTAGCCAAATCCCATATGTAAAGTTGCTTATAAAAGTATAGACCAAAATTGCAAATAAAAAATTCAACGAAAATAAAACCAAACATAAAACAGCAAAGTGACCCCTTTGGAGTGTGTAGGTGTAACGTTGTCCTAGTTTAAAAAATACTTTGTAAGTCGTGTGTAGCCAAATCCCACATGTAAAGTCGCATGTAAATTATAAACAAAATATGAACAAAATCGCATATAGCAAATTTAACGGCTAGGTTGGCCCCCTTTGAATTGGGGGAGGGGGGAAAGGGAACAGGGGATGAAATCAAAAAATGACTTTAGCCAAAACTATTCCATCCACATAAAAACCCCATATAGTGATTGATTTAAAAGTCTTTGACAAACATAACATTGCTGAATGCTGAATAATTACATAGGTTAAATCGTGACTAGTGCTCAGTGCAACTTAAGTGAAAAACTTGACATCTTTGTAAAACAAGGCAGGTATTTGTATTAATCTTGGTGACCAGGTGCTCGTGTCTTGTGATCATGCGGACACTCACCAGCTTCTTTAACCCCTGCGGGGGTAATGCGCAGTCACAGTGTATGCCACTGTGCGGCAATCCACAGGCTGTTTCTGGGTCACGGTGACGTTTTAGGCATAAGAGAAGAAAGAGGAGATTCCATAGCATAAAACCAAAAAACACTCTTTATTGAACGCAGATGACAGAATGGTACTCACATTTAAGCAGTTTATAATAGGCAACCAAGTGTCATCAAAACAGGAGAGCGTCAGATTTAAGTTGGTGATCCTCTGGGAGATGATGCAAAAGCGTCAAAATAGGCCACGCCCTACGCATTTCGTCATAGGGACGTCAACTGGAGCGCCCACACCCACACACTAACCCTTCACTTACCTTCTGTTTTTTCCACCTTGGTGGAAATCACATCTGTGGAGGCAGCAGTCCTTTATGTGATTTCTTCTATTGTTTCCATTTTCTCCACTTTTTTCTCCACTAGGACAACGTTACACCTACACACTCCAAAGGGGGTCACTTTGCTGTTTTATGTTTGGTTTTATTTTCGTGGAATTTTTAATTTGCAATTTTGGTCTATACTTTATATGCGACTTTACATATGGGATTTGGCTACACACGATTTACCAAGTATTTCTATGAATTAGGGCAGCGCCACACCCACACACTAACCCTTCACAATGCCGCCTATCAGTGCCAGCCACCTGTCAGTGCCCATAAGTGCCACCTATCAGTGGCATCCATCAGTGCCCATAAGTACCATCTATCAGTGCCATCCATCAGTGCTCATATGTGCCGCCTATCAGTGCCACCTAACAGTGCCCATAAGTGCTGCCTATCAGTGCCACCTATCAGTTCCCATCAGTCAGTGCCATCTGTCAGTGCCAGCCATCAGTCAGTGCCATCTGTCATTGCCAGCCATCAGTCAGTGCCATCTGTAAGTGCCAGCCATCAGTCAGTGCCATCTGTCAGTGCCAGCCATCAGTCAGTGCCATCTGTCAGTGCCACCTATCAGTGCCCATTAGTCAAACTGTCACATGACATTAAAAAAAAAAAAGTATCGGTAATCGGCGAGTACTTGAAAAAAGTATCGGTACTTGTACTCGGTCTTAAAGTGGTATCGGGACAACCCTAGTGCTAAATACAGGGATATTCTTGGGCAAAACCTGTACCACTCTATGTGTGATTTGAGGCTAGGACAGAGGTTCACCTTCCAGCAGGGCAATGACCCCAAACACACTGCTAAAGCAACACTTGAGTGGTTTAAGGGGAAACATGCAAATGTGTTGGAATGGCCTAGTCAAAGTCCAGACCTCAATCCAATAGAAAATATGTGGTCAGACTTAAAGATTGCTGTTCACAAGCGCAAACCATCCAACTTAAAGGTGCTGGAGCAGTTTTGGCAGGAGGAATGGGCAAAAATCCCAGTGGTAAGATGTGGCAAGCTCATAGAGACTTTGAGCTGTGATAGTCGCAAAAGGTGGCTCTACAAAGTATTGACTTTAGGGGGGTGAATAGTTATGCACATTGACTTTTTCTGCTATTTTGTCCTATTTTCTGTTTGCTTCACAATAAAAAAACAAAAACAAACACACATCTTCAAAGTTGTGGGCATTTTCTGTAAATTAAATTATGCAAATCCTCAAACAATCCATGTTAATTCCAGGTTGTGAGGCAACAAAACACGAAAAATGCCAAGGGGGTGAATACTTTTGCAAGGATATATACCCACCGATCAGGCAGAGAGACAGAACGAGGAAAGGATGGAATTTGTGTCCCTGCAAAGCAGTAAAAGTACCTCCCACAGAACATACAAACACTGGTTAGGCACAGTTAACCCTTTGATTGCCCTTGATGTTAACCTCTTCCCAGCCAATGTCATTAGCACAGTGACAGAGCATATTTTTAGCACTGACCACTGTATTAGTGTCACTGGTCCCGCAGTCCTGCTATAAGTCGCCAATTGCCACCATTACTAATAAAAAATAAAAATATCCCATAGTTTGTAGACGCTATAACTTTTGCGCAAAATCAATCTACACCTATTGGGATTTTTTTTTTACTAAAAAGATGTAGCAGAATACATATTGGCCTAAATTTTAGACGTTCAATTTTTTTATTAAATAGGTTTTATAGCAGAAAGTTAAAAAAAAAAAAAAAAAAAAAAAAGGGATTTTTCCATCATACTTACCTGTAAAATCCTATTTTCTTTTTCATACATCATGGGACACAGAATTAGGCCAATATTCATTACCTGCTGGGATGTTCCAGAGCAATAGCCTTGAGGGGAGAGAGACACCCTGCCAAACAATAGCCATCAGACCTTATACGGCAGACTGCAGTACGCTGCGGCCAAAAGCTGAATCCTTGGCTGCTCGAACATCCAGTTGAACATCCACTTGATAAAATTTTGTGAACGTATGCACTGAGGACCAGGTAGCAGCCTTAAACCCCTGGTAGAATGAACTCTCACCCTAAAGGCAGGAGCTTTACGTTTCAGACCATAGGCTTGAATGACGGACCCAATTGGCAATGAAAACTTTGGAAGCTGCCTGCCCCTTGGGTCCATTTGCTAAAACAAAAAAAGGAGTCTGATCCGTAGATCTCCGCAGATCTAGACAAGTAAACCTTGACTGCACGGACAGTATCCAAAGAATGCAGTCGTCTCTCTTCCGTTGAACGAGGCCGAGAGAAAAAAGAAGGCAAAATAATGTCCCAATTTAAATGAAAGGCCGACACCACTTTTGGCAAAAAGGATGGAACAGGTCATAACACGATCCTGTCATGGTGAAGGATCAAGTATGGTTCCCTGCACGAAAGGACTCCCAACTCTGACACCCTTCTAGCCACGGTGATGGCCATCAGGAAGGCTAGCTTGCGTGACAGCAAATCTAATGGAATTTCCTTGATAGGCTCAAATGGTTGTTTCTGTAACACAGATAGCACCAAGTTCAAGTTCCAAGGACACATAGGTGACCTAATGGGGGGAGCGAGTTGCCCCTGCATAAAGGTTCGGACCAGTAAATGGGAGGCTAAAGGCCTTTGGAAGAATACTGACAGGGCCGAAACGTGACCTCTGATTGTACTCAAAGCCAATTTGATTTCCACAGCTGACTGTAGAAAAAAAAAAAAAGAATTCCCCCAATCATGTATTTCCGAGGATGCCATTTTTTGGCTTCACACCACACAATACAAGTCTGGAAGACCTTATGATAGATCTTCCTAGTGTAACAGAAGAAATAGGGAGTCCGCGCTAATGGGTGTAATTAGAAGCCTAGGTGGGAAGTATATTCCTAAATTGATAGACTGCTGCCCTCACATACGCTGACTCCATAGGGGGTGGAATGAGCGGAAAAAGTGAAAAAAGAAAAGTGTGTGAGTGTGGCGCTGTCCCAAAGTTGCAAAAGAAATGTCTGCATATATCAATTTTATCAAAAGTGTCACGTGTGTATTCCCTTAAGTGAAATAAGTATGGCAGTTATTACCACTCCTGTGGGTTAAAGTGACTGGTGATTTAAACATGAGAAGCATAATGAGTGCAATAAATCGCATCCAAGGTGTCTAGTGCTATATTCCCTCAAAAGGAAAAAACAGTACTAACCACTGCTAAGAGCATGAAGTGGTCTATGTCTAAACACTAGAAAACACAAAGTTGCAATAAATACATCACACGTGACATGCAAAAAATTCTAAAGTGTCTAGTGCTAAATAAATAAATATTAAAATGTTGTTCTACAAACGTTGCAAATAACAAAGTGACAAGTGCCCTATGAAGAGGTCACTCTGAAAAGTGCTAAACACACGTGCCATGCAAATGGTTCTATGATAGTAGACAGTTCATATGGGTATGTGCCGGTGCACTATAAGTGAAAAAAGGCGTCCTTTGTGGGATTCCTCAAAGCATACAACAGGGAGCTCCCGTAGAAGTCCGTGTGACGAAACATACGTAGGGCGTGGCCTTTGACTGAACGCCTTGCTGACATCTCCCTGCAAAGCTGACGCTTAGGAACATCTTTGTAAGCATTGTACACCGCTCATTTTTTCCATTACAATGTGAGTACCCTTTTTATCTGACCTAATAAATAGTGGTTTTAAACGGTTTCACACTATGGAATCCTTTCTTCTTATGTCCTTATGATATCATCCTGGTCCTGGTCTTGCCAAGTACTGCTGCACAGTGGCACATACTGTGACTACTCGTTACCCCTGCAGGGGATATACAGCTGGTGAGTCTCTGCACAATCACAACGCGAGACACCAGCACTGGATTAACACCTGTTGTATGCTTTGAGGAATCCCACAAAGGACGCCTTTTTTCACTTATAGTGCACCGGGCACATACCAATATGAACTGTCTACTATCATAGAACCATTTGCATGGCACGTGTGTTTAGCACTTTTCAGAGTGACCTCTTCATAGGGCACTTGTCACTTTGTTATTTGCAACGTTTGTAGAACATTTTAATATTTATTTATTTATTTAGCACTAGACACTTTAGAATTTTTTGCATGTCACGTGTGATGTATTTATTGCAACTTTGTGTTTTCTAGTGTTTAGACATAGACCACTTCATGCTCTTAGCAGTGGTTAATACTGTTTTTTCCTTTTGAGGGAATATAGCACTAGACACCTTGGATGCAATTTATTGCACTCATTATGCTTCTCATGTTTAAATCACCAGTCACTTTAACCCACAGGAGTGGTAATAACTGCCATACATATTTCACTTAAGGGAATAAAATTGATATATGCAGACATTTCTTTTGCAACTTTGGGACAGCGCCACACGCACACTTTTCTTTTTTCAGATCTTCCTAGTTACAGCTTTTCTAGCATTCACTAGGGTAGACACCACTGGTCCCGAGATGCCACGGTCCTTTAACACCCTGGCTTCAATAGCCATGCCGTCAAATTTACAAACTGTAAATTGGGGTGGAATATAGGGCCTTGAGACAGTAGATCGGGGCGACGTGGAAGCGTCCATGGCCCGTCTATTGTCAGTCTCACAATCTCCAGGAACCACGGCCTTCTGGGCCAGGTTGGTACCACCAGAATGACTGGAACTCCCCTCTCTCCGAATTCTGTGCAACAAATGTGGAAGGAGAGGGATCTGAGGGAAAGCATAAACCAGGGAGTACTGGCTCCATGGAACTACCAGAGCATCTGCTCCGATTGCCAGAGGATCTCTTGTTCGGGACACAAACTGCTGTAGCTTGTTGTTGAACCTGGATACCAGTAGGTCGACCTCTGGCCAACGCCAACATTGGCAAATTTCCTGGAACACCCCTGGGTGTAGGGACCATTTCCCTGGGCAGATCTGCTGGCGGCTGAGATAATCTGCCTTCCAGTTCTCTACTCCCGGGATATGGACTGCCGAAAGGAAAAAAAACGGCACATGTCCTTCTGCCCAGGCAGCGGCATTGTCGTACTGAACCCCAATAGGGCAGTTCCGAAGCTCCGCCGTCCAGGACCGTAGGGCTAGACATACTGCCCGTAATTCCAGGACATTGATAAGCAGGATCTGTTCTGTCCTTGACCATTTTCCCTGAGCTGTGAGCCCATCTAGGGTTGCTCCCCAGCCTGAGAGACTGGCATCTGTAGTCAGTTCTCTCCAAGTTACCAAGAGGAAGGATCTTCCCTTTCGTAGGTTCTGATCCTGCAACCACCAATTTAGGCTTAAGTGTGCCCAAGGAGATAAGAACATTGGATAATCCAGGGCTTGTCCTCCCCTGTTCCAAGCCAACAAGATGTCTTGTTGTAGAGGCCTGAAATGGAACTGGGCATAGAGCACTGCCTCGAAGGAGGATACCATCCTCCCTAAAAGACTCATACAGAGCTGAATGGAGGGTTGTCTGGTGCCCCTTACCTGACGCAGCTGATCCTTCAGGGCAAAGATCCTTGCGGGTGGCAAGAATACTCTTGCTTGGACTGTGTCTAGGACCAGACCTAAATACTTCAGACTTTGAGCTGGTCTCAAGGTTGACTTTTCGGTATTTATGATCCAGCCTAAGCTTTCCAAATACCGCATTGTGCATGTTATGCTCTGTTCTAGAGCCTGTAGTGAGTAATCTCTGAGCAGGAGGTCGTCCAGATATCCGAGCACCAGGATCCCTTGGGCCCTTAAAAGAACCAGTACTGGTACTAGGACCTTTGTGAAAACCCGGGGAGCTGTAGCAAGCCCGAAGGGTAGAGCCACAAACTGAAAATTACATTCCTCTACTGCAAATTGCAGGAACCTCTGATGAGGCTGAAAGATAGGTACATGCAAATACGCGTTCTTTATATCGAGGTTAGAAAGTCTCCCATCTGGAGTGAGGCTACTACTGAGCGGACAGCCTCCATCTGAAAAGACTGGATCAGTAGATACTGGTTCAGGAATCCTAGGTCCAAACTGCGCCTTGTATCCCAGTTTGGTTTTTGAACCGTAAATAGGTTAGAGTAAAACCCTGCGCCCCTTTCGGGTACAGGAACCTCTACAATCATTCCTCGATGCACTAAATGATTTAGTGTCTGAAGCAAAAAATTTTTTTTGAGGATCCGAGGGAACACTGGATCTTAAAAACCTCTGAGGGGGAACCCCCCCGCAACTCCAGCTTCTAACCGCAGGATATTGTTGAGGTGACCCACTCATCCTGAACCATTGTTCTCCAAACGTGCAGCAGGCTTCCTCCTACCTGATGGAGTGGGGGTGTCCCCTCAAAAGAAGGGCTTGGTGCTGGGTTTAGAAGAATTTTGGACCCAGGGCTTTTTCTGGCCCTGGCCCTAGCGCCCTGTTGGCGGCGGAACTGTCTTGGTGCTGGAACATTTGAGGAAGCAGTCCCTGAGGTTTTAAACGAGGGACGCCTGGTGCTTTTCTTCCCAGGAAGAAGAGCACTCTTCCCTCCAGAAATCTTTTGGAAATATTTGACCAAATGATCGCCAAATAAACGTTCCTCGTGAAAGGGGACACCTGTCAATAACTTTTTACAAGGAAGCTCGGCTGACCAGTTTTTAAGCCACAAAAGTCTGCGCACATGTACAGACAAGAAAGCCAAAACGAGAAACCTGCTGTATTGAATCCTTTAAGGCGTCAACAGCAAACTACAGCTTTTGAGGAATAGCTTTCTTATTTTCAGGCAGATCATCCTCCTGGTTAGGCCTGTTAGGCAGTCTGATCTGATTCTTTATGGACTGACAGATAGCTGAACTGGCCAAAGAGAAAGAAGCCTTTAACAATGACTCCAATTTCTTATCAACAGGGTCTTTCAAGCCCTGTGCGTTTATCTACCGGACAAGTCAAGTTCTTGTTTAAGGAAGAGACTGCTACATCTACCGCTGGCATACTCCACTTCTTAAACTTTTCATCCATGGGATATAAAAAGGGAAAACCTCTTAGGAGGAACAAAAATCCTGTCAGGATGTTCCCAATCAGCATACACCGCCTGTTCCAACAGAGTGTAAGGGGAAAGCCTGTGTGGACTGAAGAGGCCTCAGGGATCCCAAAGAGGACCAGGGAGGCTCAGTAACCTCTGCAAGAGGCAACTTTAAGGCAGAACGAACCATTTCGTTAAGAGTCAGGATCAAAGGCCTCTGTGATTGAGAGGCAGGCACCAACCGAATATCTTCATGTCCAGATTGCTCGGAAGCAGACTCATCCTCCATGCCATCTGCAGAATCCTGAGCTTTAAGCTCTTTCCCATCCTCAACCCATTCTGGCTCCAGACTAGGAGGCTCCGGGGAGGGGGACCTGTCACACTTCTTGCCACCCTGCAGGATGGAGGCAATCATGCCAGCAATTCTGTGCTCTAACCCGGCTAGGGCTGAGGACAGTTCATCCTTAGTGATGGAGGGTGAAGCAGCAGTGTTGACTGTAGGCACAATCCCAGATAGGTGCAGTGGCTCAGATTTCCCGGAAGCCTCTGTTCCTTCTGGGGGATACAACACTAGGGGTAAGACTAGGTTCATCAGGAACTACTGAGGACATAGGTGTGCCCTTTCCTGTAGCATTAGTCCCGCTACTCTTTTTTTGAAGACATTTATGAGCCACAAAAAAGGAGTACCTGGGTGTAGTATTAAACACACAACAGAAGGGAGACTCTTTAATAGGGCTCACCAAGCCCCTATGCAACAATCTTGCTAAGCACCTCTAGCCTGCCAAACACCTGGTGACTCACGTGACCCGGGTAAGGAGAAATGAACCACTCCAAGTGCCTGGTTCTGAGCCTGCTCTGTGTCCCACAGCAGTCTTCTGGAAGCACCGCATGCTTGGCATACACAGCTTAAATAAGCTGTGGGGCACGTGGGAGGCCCCGGTGAACAGGCGTGGCCGTATGCGCGCATGACGCAATCTTCATGCTACGGTACATGTGCGGCAAAGCCGCGTGCACCATGGATGCCAAACTGCTGAGCCCAGCAGTGCTTTTGCAAATGCACGTGCTTCATGGCGAACCAAGGTGAAATGGTGCACTACCGTGCGCCATCATGCAAGTAAAAAACAGTCAGTCAGACACAAGCAAAAAAAAGTACACTTTGCAAACACCAACAGCTAGCCCAAAAACTCCCCGTATGGTCACCGCACACAGGTGTCCAGCCTCTAGCTAGCTTGACCGATTGTTACAATCACTGGGACATCCCACAATAATAATAATGTGGGCTTCACTTACCCGTCCAGGCGCAGGGCAGCTTAGAAACTAAGAGCCCAATCTTCACCCTTCACGGCTGGTTCCTGTCACTTGAGGACCTTCAAGGACTGGGTACCCTTTTCATGTTTAGGATCCACTCCCTTGGACCTGTACAGCACCCTGCAGGAATGCCTTAGTGCTGTAGTGTCCAGGATTCCACTTTGCAGGGTCCAGCACCTGGAGGCCACATTACAGGCAAAACCTTGCAGGATCTTGTGTCTTTTTTGCGAGGCTCGGGTACCATTTACCCAAGCATATAAAGCCTGTGGCAAATGGATCAAATCGGTCAATTCCTTGATTCGTTTAAGAACCGTTTGTGGGACTAGAGACCTGGAGCTCAGAGAGCTCAAACAACTGTGCCATCTACCTTGCAGACACTGGTAAAAAACAAAAGTACTTCCTGTATGGGAGGGGTTATATAGGGGATCACTTCCTGTCTAAAGACTTTTGGTCTACCAGTGTCTATTCACCTGGAGATGAAGTATAACCCAGCAGGTAATGAATATTATACTAACTCTGCTTTCACTGCTTAGTCAGTGCAAAAGTCTTGAGATTTGAAAGCCAGGGTCTTCTTCCCTTTCTTTCCCTAGAGCGACCAGGACAGATGAGAGATTCTTACTAGTCAAAGTGGTCACGAACAATCAGAAATGCTCTGATCTGTCCTGGGAAAAAGAAGGCAGCTTTCAAATCTCTGTTCCTTGCATTGGCTACATGGGCAGTGAAAGCCATTCATCCACAGTCAAGAGCAGTACAGTCACCTTTTTGTGAAAAGGTGAACTGACACTTTTAAAAGCAACCAATAACATTTATGCCCTAATGTATTAAAAACAAAGCATCTTCCAATTCTACTTTCAAAATGCAGATTATACTTCATACTTGTCAAGGTCACTCTGGCAAAAAAAAACAGGATTAAAAGGGCAAGAGTATTTTCTATGAAAGTACGCCAATTCACCCATCTGACTTATTCTGTATTAGAAACTTGTCCCCACAGCTGCTTAGTTAGGAGCAGCTTCAGCCCCTCCTGAGAAGCAGCAGATAGCCCTCAAAGACTTGTATAGGGTGTCTCCCATGTGGCAAACACTGACGACAATGGGAGATTTCAGCCAGAGAGGATGTAACCAAAATTGCTCTGCAGTGCAAGCTGTAGCAATGCTTCTGAAGCATTCACATTAATAGAAAGTACTGTTAACATTTAAAGACAATCTGTAGAAGTTTTTTTTTGTTGTCATCTGTGTCCACCTGGTGGAGATTTCCCCTGCCTTGCCATCTCCTTTCCTCCCTTCTGCCCTGGTAACGGTTACCCTGATTTCTTGTCTGGGACAGAGAAAAACACTGACAGGGAAACTTCACAATTAGGTTACAAATTAGGTTACAAAAAAAAAAAAAAAAATCCTAAACACAATTTCCAACGTTTACAAAAATATTTGACTTTTAAAGTTAACACGAAGTTAGGAAAAGATTATTAGGCCAGATATTGCGCAGGGGTTAGTGCCACATCCAATATCAAATGAAAACAAGAAAAAATCCCCTATGTGGTGGACTTTTAAGGCTCTATACTATTTCAAAGGATTTTAGTGAAAATGTATTGATAGTTTCAAAAATTTATTTAGCAAATATATAAACAAAAAACAAACAATATTCATGTATAAACAGGGAATGTTTGAGCATATCTGTAAATTTTGTACACTGTTATACAGTGGCTTGCGAAAGTATTTGGCCCCCTTGAACTTTTCAACCTTTTGCCACATTTCAGGCTTCAAACAAAGATATAAAATTTTAATTTGTGAAGAATCACCAACAAGTGGGACACAATTGTGAAGTGGAACGAAATCTATTGGATATTTTAAACTTTTTTAGCAATTAAAAAACTGAAAAGTGGTGCGTGCAAAATTATTCGGCCCCTTTATTTTCAGTGCAGCAAACTCACTCCAGAAGTTCAGCGAGGATATCTGAATGATCCAATGTTGTCCTAAATGACTGATGGTGATAAATATAATCCACCTGTGTGTAATCAAGTCTCTGTATAAATGCACCTGCTCTGCGATAGTCTCAGGGTTCTGTTGAAAGCGCAGAGAGCATCATGAAGACCAAGGAACACACCAGGCAGGTCTGTAATACTGTTGTGGAGAAATTTAAAGCCGGATTTGGATACAAAAAGATTTTTAAAAAAATGTTTAAAAGCTTTAAACATCCCAATGAGCACTGTGCAAGCGATCATTTTGAAATGGAAGGAGTATCAGACCACTGCAAATCTACCAAGACCTGGCTGTCCCGCTAAACTTTCAGCTCAGACAAGGAGAAGACTGATCAGAGATGCAGCCAAGAGGCCCATGATCACTCTGGATGAACTGCAGAGAACTACAGCTGAGGTGGGAGAGTCTGTCCATTCAGTTGTACACTGCACAAATCTGGCCTTTATGGAAGAGTGGCAAGAAGAAAGCCATTTCTCAAAGATATCCATAAAAAGTCTTGTCTAAAGTTTGCCACAAGCCACCTGGGAGACACACCAAACGTGTGGAAGAAGGTGCTCTGGTCCGATGAAACCAAAATCGAACTTTTTGGCCACAATGCAAAACGATATGTTTGGCGTAAAAGCAACACAGCTCATCACACTCAACACACCATCCCCACTGTCAAACATGGTGGTGGCAGCATCATGGTTTGGGCCTGCTTTTCTTCAGCAGGGACAGGGAAGATGGTTAAAATTGAGGGGAAGATGGATGCAGCCAAATACAGGACCATTCTGGATGAAAACCTGTTGGAGTCTGCAAAAGACCTGAAACTGGGACGGAGATTTATCTTCCAACAAGACAATGATCCCAAACATACAGCAAAATCTACAAAGGAATGGTTCACAAATAAACGTATCCAGGTGTTAGAATGGCCAAGTCAAAGTCCAGACCTGAATCCAATCGAGAATCTGTGGAAAGAGCTGAAAACTGCTGTTCACAAACGCTCTTCATCCAACCTCACTGAGTTTGAGCTGTTTTGCAAGGCAGAATGGGCAAGAATTTCAGTCTCTCGATGTGAAAAACTGATAGAGACATACCCCAAGCGACTTGCAGCTGTAATCGCAGCAAAAGGTGGCTCTACAAAGTATTAACGCAAGGGGGCCGAATAATTTTGCACGCCCCACTTTTCATTTTTTTATTAAAGTTTCAAAAATCCAAAAGATTTCGTTCCACTTCACAATTGTGTCCCACTTGTTGGTGATTCTTCACAAAAAATAAAAATTTTATATCTTTATGTTTGAAGCCTGAAATGTGGCAAAAGGTTGAAAAGTTCAAGGGGGCCGAATACTTTCGCAAGCCACTGTACATATAAAAAAAATATATACAATACAGTTTATAATCTCTCGCGCCCAACGCATTTCAGAGTGCTAAGTTGCCTCCTTCAGGGGTATGTGCAAGGAGAAACCATATTTAAATATTATAACAGTGTAGTCAACATTGTAAACAACTATTTGTCCTAAGAGGACAAATCTACATTGGCATTTTCAGGCCCCTTACATTAAAACCTTTATGATGGGAGATAGGATGTATGCCCATGTAAGAAATGTGCTGCATGGGGAAAAAAAGCAAAAGCAGCATTGATGGAAAAAGGTAAGCTTCAAAGATGCACTATGTTCAGTAATAAATGTAAATGAAGGGTTCAGGCGAGAAAAAAAAAAAACACACACACACACACACACACACACACACACACACACACACACACACACCCCCCCCCCTCACCTCTCTGGTAGAATCTAGGAGAGTTAGTTTGACATCATCCTCTGTTCCCCAGGACTTTTGGGATTTCCAGATCAGGTCAGTGGGAGGACTGTGTAAAGCTCCAGCATCAGCAGCCCAAATCTGTTATAATCACAACATGACACATGAATGCAAAATGATACCTTTGATACGGTGTTCAAACAGACAAGTAACATTTATGGAGCTTGTCTGTGCAATAAACAATCAAATGGCACATAATTAAATGCTGCTTAAGTCTGGCAGTTATAAGCACAGGCTGCAGAGCATACGCAGCCTGCACTATAATGAAAACAAACGATTAGACACTGGGGGGGACGGACACACAACTGTGGACCATTCGAGGGTATATCCCGTCACTAGCAGTATGCCTCAGTATATGATCATAGTTTTGCTACAGAATGACGGGGTGGCACCTCAAAAGACTTCAAGAAAAGGATTTTGCAGCGAGTACAAAAATCCTATTTTCAATTTCTAGTCCACCGGGGACACAAAATATTAAACCATTGGGACATCCAAAATCAGTCAAACTGAGGCGTTCGTAACACCGAAAAAACAAAACACGAACTGGGAACCAGATCTCTTTGGGCCACCAGGACCCTCACCGCTTAAATAGTTGATCCTAATCTTGGTGTATAGTTGGCATCCACTTCCTTTGCTCTTATGTCCAATGTCACCAGCAGGGATATCCCAGAGCAAAAATAATGCAATTATCGTGCAATGCGTATATTAAAAGATAGCCATTTGAAAAAACGTGCCAGTACACTCACATTTCCATGTGCCATGGAGCAGGACCCACTGTGTAAAGTCTGGTTGTTTACAATCCTCACCACCGCTCGTCTCTGAGTTAGCGTGCGTTCCACCTGAGTCGGACGTGACGTCAGTAAAGGACTCAGAAATTTTGCCACTAGTCAGACCTCAATGTATTTCACCAGAAGGCATCATCAGGAAGTAATTTAAATTAGCCATCTTTTAATAAACATTGCACAATTATTGCGCTTTTGTCCTCTCATTCTGGGATATCCCTGCTGGTGACATTGAACATAAGACCAAAGGAAGTGGATGCCAAGCATACATCAAGCTTAGGATTAACTATTTAAGCGGTGATGGTCCTGGTGGCCCAAAGCTATCTGGTGAGTGGCCACCCTTACATTAGGTGGTGGAGCACACTATTTAAAGCGGGAGTCCGGCGACCAATCTTTTTTTTTTTTTTTTTTTTTTTAGGTCATTGAGACACTTTGCTAACCCCAAAATAATACTCACAGTTTGGGTGTAATATTTCCGCCTCTGTCTGTTTTCGTACTGAAGAATAACTTAAAAAATGAGATGCTGGCCGTTTCCATCTTGCTTGTGGGCATGTGAAGCCCACAAGCATTGATTTCCAGGATGCAGTGAATGCTGTTCATTCACAGCTTGTTCACACGCATGATCATTGTTTCCGCACTGAATCTTGGGAAGCCTGACACTAAGCTCCCAGGAGACAGTGCGGCGCCGGGCAAAGGCAATAAACACGCCTACTCCCATGGGAGGAGAGACAGGAAGTGCCACAATAAAAGTACAATATAAAAGGTAATTACAGCGATAGAAAAAAAATTTTGTGCGGCATTTGAACATCTATGCAATTAACTGAAGGGGGTAAGAGTAAGTTAAAAATTTGAGTGGAACCCCGCTTTAAGTGGAGTACTGTAAATTGAAAAAAAACATGCATCACTAATGCACATGTGGTGAAAGAAAGAAGTGGATTAAAAGATTTTGCCTTGCATAAATATTCGCTACCTTAAGGACTTTTATATCATTTATTTACAACGAGGGGAAAAAGTATTTGATCCCCTGCTGATTTTTGCACGTTTGCCCACCGACAATGAAACGATCAGTCTAATTTTAATGGTAGGATTATTTTAACAGTGGGAGACAGAACAACAAAAAAAATCCAGAAAAACACATTTCAAAAAAGTTCTAAATTGATTTGAATTTTAATGAGTGAAATTATTATCTGACCCCTTCGCAAAACAGGACTTGGTAGAGAAGCCCTTGTTGGCAATCACAGAGGTCAGACATTTGTTATTGGCCACCAGGTTTGCACACATCTCAAAAGGGATTTTGTCCCACTCCTCTTTGCAGATCCTCTCCAAGTCATTAGGGTTTCGAGGTTGACGTTTGGTAACTTGAACCTTCAGCTCCCTCCACATATTTTCTATGGGTTTAAGGTCTGGAGACTGGCTAGGCCACTCCAGGACCTTAATGTGCTACTCCTTTATTGCCTTGGCTGTGTGTTCTGCGTCGTTGTCATGCTGGAATACCCATCAACGACCCATTTTCAATGCCCTGGCCGAGGGCAGGAGGTTCTCACCAAAGATTTGACAGTACATGACCCCGCCCATCTCTTTGATGTGGTGAAGTTGTCCTGTCCCCTTAGCAGAAAAACACTCCCAAAGCATAATGTTTACACCTCCATGTTTGATGGTGGGGATGGTGTTCTTGGGGTCATAGGCAGCATTCCTCCTCCTCCAAATACGGCGAGTTTAGTTGATGCCAAAGAGCTCGATTTTGATCTCATCTGACCACAACTCTTTAACCCAGTTCTCCTCTGAATCATTCAGATGTTCATTAGCAAACTTCAGATGGACCAGTACTTGTGCTTTCTTTGGAAGGGGGACCTTGTGGGTGCTGAAGGATTTCAGTCCTTCACGGTGTAGTGTGTTACCAATTGTTTTCTTGGAGACTATGGTCCCAGCTGCCTTAAAATAATGGACATGATTCTGCTGTGTAGTTCTGGGCTGATTCCTGACCGTTCTCGTGATCATTGAAACGCCACGAGGTGAGATCTTGCATTGAGTCGCAGACCGAGGGAGATTGACAGTTATTTTGCGTTTCTTCCATTAACGAATAATCGCACCAACTGTTGTCACCCTCTTACCAAGCTACTTGGTCTTGTAGCCCATTCCAGCCTTGTGTAGGTTTACAATCTTGTCCCTGACATCCTTGGACAGCTCTTTGGTCTTGGCCGTGGTGGAGAGATTGAATCTGATTGATTGCTTCTGTGGACAGGTGTCTTTTATAAAAGGTAACAAGCTGAGATTAGGAGCACTCCCTTTAAGAAAGTGCTCCTAATCTCAGCTTGTTACCTGTATAGAAGACATCCGGGAGCCAAAAATCTTGCTGATTGATAGGGGATCAAACACTTTTTTTACTTATTAAAATGCAAATCAATTTATAACTTTTTTTGAAATGCGTTTTTCTAGATAATTTTGTTGTTATTCTGTCTCTCGCTGTTAAAATAAACCTACCATTAAAATTATAGACTGATCATTTGTCAGCGGGCAAACAAAAGGTGATAAAAAAAAAAAAAAAAAAGGAAAGTATAAAAAATAAAATAACAAAACAAAAAATTAATGGACCCCCGTTACCCCGCACGCAGAAGCGAACGTATATGTACATCGCTCCCACATACGTAAACAGCGTTCAAACCACACATGTGAGGTATCGCCGTGAACGTTAGAATTGTTGCTCTCACTCTATCCCAAAACCTCCTCTGTAACTCTTAACAGGTAACCCATAACATTTAGGTTAGGCATCTACTTAGCATATCATCATCTTCATATTATACAAAAAAAATTGGGCTAACTTTAGCGTGTTATGTTTTTTTTTTTTTTTAATTCATGAAAGGTTTTTTTTTTTTTTAAAAGACACGTTTGAAAAATTGCTGCGCAAATACTGTGCGACATAAAAAGTTGCAACAGCCATTTTATTCCCTAGGGCCTCTGCTAAAATAAAAAAAAAAAAAAAAAAAAAAGTAATGTTTGGGGGTTAATTTTCTAGCAAAGAAATTATGATTTTTACATATAGGAGAAGAGTGACAGAATTGGTCCGGTATGGAAGTTGTTAAAGCGAAGCGCTCCAGCGGCGTGCTGAGTGACAGAGCTTCCATTTTCACCTGGGTTTCGTTCCGGGTGAATGAGCTGCGATTACATCACTCCTGTGCATGCGCGGTGTTTTAAATTCATTGAAGTGTATTTTTTTTCCCCAAAAATTGATTTTTGAAAGACCGCTGCGTTAATACAGTGTGACATAAAATATTGCAACACCCACCATTTTATTCTCTAGGGTCTCTGCTAAAAATTATATATGTGCGTGTGTGTGTGTGTTCTAAGTAATTTTCCAGCAAAAAATACTGATTTTAACTTGTAAGCAACAAGTGTCGGAAATAAGGTTTAGTCTTTAAGTGGTTAAACTGCCCTCATTTGCAGACCGAAGCTCATACCTTTGATCTAAAAGTACCAAAATAATACAAGGTTTCTTTTTATCTCAGCGCTGAGCAATGTTGTGATAAACTATGCCTGGTGCTTTTTTTTTTGACAGCTCTGAGCACGGCTCTGCACTTGTTTAACATGAATCGTGGAAATGCCGAATTAAGATCGTGAGGGGGGCTGAATCCAGATTTTCTTTATCGATCGATTTAATCATGCAGCTCTACCTATAGGTAAGTCTATAATAAGGCTTGCCTATAGGTAGAGCTGCATGATTAAAAAAGTCAACCAAGGAAGTCTACTCCCACTTTAAAAGAGAAGAAAAAACACATACATACTCACCTAGGTGGATGCAGCATCTGTCCTCCTCCGCCACGGTAATGGCATCATGAGCAATCAAAAACCGCAGATAGCTCCGTTTTCGGTGAGCTGGAGACAGTCAGTGGTTCTCTGATCTGCCCCTCCAGCGCTCACTGGAGCACTGGGCCTTTAAGGGGGCTGAAGCAGCTGGCTCAGGCATCTGGGTAGATCCCAACATTAAAAGGATCTCTTTAGAGTTTGGACCAATTGAGTGACGTCACCTGACAGTGGACTTAACCACTTATCAGCTGAATACAGGTCACAGGAGTGCAAAAGAGCTTAGGCCCTACATCTCCTTAAGCCCCTGTTCACAATGGAGCAACTTGTCATGCGATTTGGGGTCAAATCGCATGACAAGTTACACCCTATTGCTGCCAATCGCACTGATCAAAACAGTGCGATGCCAACTTTGCAGTGCCGCACCAATTTGCAAAAGTAGTTCCTGTACTACTTTTGGCGACTGCGGGTGCGACTTGAATAGACATCTGTGTGCAAAGCCGCACAGATGTCCAAGTCGCACTGACATGCGGCTTTGAAATCGCACAATTTCAGGTGAAGTCACATAATTTCAAAGCCACAGTCAATGTGAACGGGCGGGGCTTAATGGTAAATGGCGAATCAGGCAAAGTACACCTTCCATGTTTGATGGAAGATTTTGCAGAATGACGACTTCATTGCCTTGAGGGTTGTATGAATCACAGACTCAAATGCACATGTGCCTTGGAACCTGGGCTTCCGCAGCTCAGGACCCGTGCTGCCCCCCCCCCCTAATGGGCTTCTGCTGCTCTCTCAGCCAATGAGAAGGGAGAGTCCCCGGACAGCTGAGGCCATTGTGAACATCGTTGGATCAGAAGGAGCTCAGGTAAGGATTGGGGGGCCCGCTGCAACACAGGTTTATTACCTTTATGTATAGAATTCACAAAGGTAAAAAACTTCAGCTTTTAGAACCCCTTTAAACGCAACAAATTATGATAGATAAGGGTTCTACCACTGCTGGCTTGCTTCTAAAGGCATTATACCCTTCAAGGTATAATACTTGCCCATGGCATTCCTGCATTCTGCTTTGAACCAAAAAAATGCAGCTGTTCACATAAAAACACAGAATTACAAGGTCTCTTAATTTAGCACTTACTGTAACACACTGGCCAGCTCTAAGGATGAATCGCCCTGGAAGTTTATAAGTAATCTCAGGAAGACTTCTATGCTGTCTTATAACTGTCCATCCACTTAGTGGTCGATCCTGTGTAACAAATAGTTTTATTAAAGCCAATACAATGAAAACGTGTAAAAGGAAAGGAAAGGGAAAAGGGAAAAAGGAAAAAGGAAAGGATCTAAGCCCCAGGGACCAGCTCACTTAGCAGATTAGCGTAATGTGCCGTAACACACTACAAGCCTCAATTCAAAGTTAACACAACAAGAACAGGATACATTTATGAAAAAAGTAATACACAGGGGAGTCCAAAAGAGATTTCACAACAGATGATGATCAATGGATGTCCACCGGAACTTGCTGTTTGGTGAGAATGACAGAACAGAGCTCCACCTATGAAGCAAAGCAGAGCTCTGTCCTGTCAGCTGGTTATGTGCTGAATTTTGTTTCCTGTAAACCAGGGAATAAAATCCAGCACATCCCTTGGTAAAAGCACCACATAGTGTAAAACACACAGGGTTAGGCACACATTTAACCCTTTGATCACCCTAGATGTTTAACCCCTTCCCAGCTAGTGTCATTAGTACAGCGACAGTGCATATTTTTAGCACCAATTACTGCATTAGTGTCACAAGCGTCAAATTGTCCCCCGCAATATCACTGTCTTGCTAGAAGTCGCTGATTACCGCCATTACTAGTATACAATAAAAAAAATTCCAGTATATACTAGAGGTGCGCATCTTCACTGGTCTCATGATTCGATTACAATTATCTGGTCAACGATTCCATTACATGATGCATCACGATTACTGACGATGGTGTCCATCAAAAAAAAAAAAAAAAAAATTCAAGCTTTTAGAAGAAGAACTACATTTTTTTTTTTATTTCATCTTTTTAGAAAAAAAAAAAAAAAAAAAAAGCAGAGGAGGATACTCCCTGCATATAACAGGACAAGGACATGGAAGAGTCCAGGATATGAGGGAGGGGTAGGAACTGAAGGATGGAAGAATCCATGAATAAAGAAAGGAAGGAAGGAAGGAAGGAAGAGTCTGGGGATGGAGGAATCCATGGATAGAAGAATGGAAGGCCCAGGGGAGTCTGGAGATAGGAACTGAAGGATGAAAGAGTTCAAAGATAAAAATGGTGGTGGTGAGGGGGGGGGGGGGGACTAAAGGGTGGAAGAATCAAAGGAATGGTGTTAAGATGGTCAACATGGAGTTCTGCAAGTGAGGAATATCAGAGGTAGAGGATGCTGTGCTGTGTACATGGCAGGGTTGGGGATGTGATGGTCTCCTCCTGGAGTCCAGGATTGGGGATGTCATAGTGCTTTCTGTATAAACATATTTTATTAAAGTGGAGTTCCACCCAAAAGTCAAACTTCCTCTTTAAAGGAGTCCTGACCCCCTTACATGCCACAACTGGCATGTCATTTTTTTTTTGGGGGGGGGGCAGCGCAATGAGACATGCGCACCCGGCTGTGAAGTTGCATCCAATAGGAGCAGGGGGCGGTCCCGAGTGTCTGGCACAGCCGCAGAGCACAGCACCAGGAAGAGACAGAACTGTCTCCCTCATGGAGCTAAAAGCACCGCTGCCAGCCAATCAGCTAAAGCAAACGGCGATTTGCGGCCGCATAACACTTCACATCACCATGTCAGATTCAGATTCTTCTTTTTCCGTTTCTCCCTTTTTTGTTTTTCTGTGTGCTCTACCATATGCTTCCTTGTAGCTAAGTGGAGGGGGAGGTGTCCAACTGAGAATGGCGGTCAGAACTTACCAAGGTCACTGGGGCAATAGTATTATGTGTTAATGTTTGATATACATGTAGAATGTGATGAGCTTATACCGATTTGTTTGTTCATAGAATACGCCAAAAGCTCCTGAAGAAGCGTTACTGAACGCGCAACATGTAGAGCAGAGCTGAGTTTTTATATGACACACTACCTCTTCAATTTTTCTATTACTGACAGAGTGAATTGCTTGGTTTCCGAATCCTTTAACAATACTCTTGATTATGTAGATGGTGTGTCAATTATGCTCCTAGGCACAGTCTGAATATATGAAATTTTATTTTTATGTATGTTTTTTGATTCTATCCTTGTAATAAATATCTTTTTTAATATACCCGTGTTATGCCTACAAAGTCCATCATCCAAAAAATTCATTTTTCAATATTCTAAATTATTGGGACGTGGCATAAATTACCAGTGTGTCGTATCCGCAGTACAACTCTGTGGTGATACGAATTCTTAAATAGACTGCAGGAATAGTTCCTCTGTAAAAGGCAAACTGTATAAAAGGGACTTAGCGCCTGACATTCCCCTGTTCCTTGTATTTCCTAGCAGGGCTCATCCTGCACCATCTTCGCGCCCGCGGTGGCAGAGATTCTGCTCATTTTGATCCAGCCAAAACAGCTGCATCTTGTGTGCTTTCAAAGAACGGATTATGGGCCTCTGGCTGTTACCCTCAGTTTGGCCGGGAAGAACATAGTATAGGATAAATGCAGCCTCTAACCTCTTCTTGACATCCGCAAATTTCATTCGTCTGCGTTCCACCTCTGAGGAGAAATCCGGGTGGCCCTCTTCTCTCTGGCCAGGTGCAGCACTACCTCCCAATTCTTGTAATTCAGAAGCCTGGCTAATACCAATCGGGGAGGGTTGCCAGGTGGGAGGGGTCTCGGGGATACCCTGTGTGCCCTTTCTACAGTGTAGATAGGTGAGAAGGCTTCTTTGCCGAACAAATCCTGCAGCCCACCTTCAACAAATGCTGTGGGGTCCCTACCTTCCACCTTTCTGGGAGCCTCCCTATGCGAACATTATTGCGTCTCAGGCAGTTCTCTATATCATCTGTTTTGTTAAGGGCTTGGAATGCCTGCTGAGTAGCCATTCTAACATCCCTAGTCAGAGGGAGCAAATGATCTTCCACATCACTCACCCCCTCTCCACTGCAGTGGTTCTTTCCCTGATCTTCTGGAGGTCTTGATGGAGGAGAGACACTCTCATAATGACCCTATGCCTGATATATTTGATCTACCTTCAGAGGACAGTGCTCAGTTTCCCTCAGCCCTCCAAACTTCTCTTTCAGGTCATCCACAGAGGCAGTGCACTTGTGGACTGCATGCAGGATCTCACTAAGTGTGGGTTGAGCACTGTCCTCTGAAGGTAGATCAAATATATCAGGCATAGGGTCATTATGAGAGTCTAATGGCACTGTGTCATCTAGCAGGCCTGCATCCTCTCTGTCTGCAGGCTCAGGGGAGTGTGTGTGTGTGTGTGTGTGTCGCTAAGAAGCATTCATGGATGAATCAGCATTACCAGACAGCTTCTGGGTATAGTAAAGCATATACCTGATCTGCTCTTTGGGCTTCGGGGGTTTGTTTAACTTGCCCCCCTGCTCGGTTTTCTTCTCCATGCCTCGTGGTGCTTTAGGAGGCTGTGACGGCCAGGCGCCATGGCATCTCCACGGTTCCCCTGGGTCAGCATCGGGTAGCCAGCGGGTCCAGATGGGTCAGGGTGTCAGCAGGCAGTGCTTGCGGCGAAATCTGGGCAGAATCGCTTGCGAGGAAAGGATTTTTTTTTACAGGATCACCAGCGTGAGCTCCATGCAGGTTGGCTCACATGCCTCGTAAGGCCATGCCCCCTCTGGATGGAAGCTTTGATTTTGGTTGTGTTGGGACTAGAGAGGAGGGGTTTGGGTGGTGCCACTGCATGGGCACCCCGTGATGACATCATTGTGGCCACGAGCTGGGAGGGGTATAAGTAGTACAGCCCTCTAGCGGCCATCTTGCCAGAGGCAGAGGATGCCCACGCTTAGCAGCATGTCAGAGTGAGTTTAATCTTTTTTTTTTTATATATTTATTTGGAGCTAGTTTTTTTTTTTCAACTTCATATTTGCTTGGTGGATGTTACTATCTTGAAATTACCACTCTATGAACATAAGAGAATTTATGCTAGGTTAAACAGTGGGCAGAAAAAGGCTAAGATGTGCTTGGTAATATCTAATATGTAATATTAATAATATAATATAAATAAAATGTAATATTTGTAGCGTAGGTATATGGTTAAATTAGTTAAACAAGTCTGTTTGGAGTGCATTTGGGTACATACATAATTGGAGTTTTGCTTTACAGTGAAGTCTACCCTTAATGGAGTTATATTACAATATTTGATTATTTGCTTTGGAGCCATATTTATTGTATAACCCTTCACTATTTTATCGCCCTCTATATGTGGTAATGAAAACCTTTGTTTTAAAGATCTGCTTTTTCATTTTTGAAACTAGAACAATAAAGCATTTATTACCTCAACATTTAATATTCCTGATATGTGCTTGTACCATGTACTTGTATGAGAAAGTCTCCTGTTCTCTTTGTATTGCTTCCTTTATGTGAAATACCTGGTGTTCCTGCCAGTCCCTTTGCTTTCCTATTAAAAATTGACCTCACTAAGCTGGAGAGCTCATTGTGGTCAGTTCTCTAGCTATGCTTGAAACTCAGTCTGCTATCCAATGAGCAGACTTGTCCTAACACCTCACTGCTGCACAGTCATTTACTAGGAAGCTCAGTGTGCTGCTGCTTCTCTTCCCCCCAGCTCTTATGCAGCTGAGAACAGAGGGAATGTGATCACTTTTGATTTAAAAAAAAAAAAAAAAAAAAACACACATTTTAGAAAACACCTTTTTTCCCCATCTATACAAAAATGTTTTGCCATTCATTTAGATTTTAAACTAAATGGGTTGTTGTACAAGGTGATCATTTACAATCACTTTAAAAGCGGAGTTCCATCCACTTTTTTTTTTAATCAAAACAACGTTTATTGAGCATAAAACAAAAAATATACAGACATACGGGTAATTGGTGCAACAGGCACCATAGTGTCGAATCAATCCAATTGACATATATGAGAACATATCATAAACAGTAAGGTACTCTACGTATCATGATCGGAGAAGTAGTGTGTGAGCAAAGGGCCTGTGCAGGGGGAAGGAGAGAGTTACTAAAGGGGAGTTCCATTGACTTTTACTAACTACTTGGTCTTAAAAGGAAAGACCACCCTCCAATTTGGATAATTTATTTTTTCTTACTTACCTTTTCTGAAGTATTGAGTGTACTTCTGTCCTAGCTCCGCCGTGGCCCAGGGCGTCATTTCCTCTTCTCCCCCGCTGCCTTCTGGGACCTGTATATGTCACAGAAGACGGGGCCATTCAGAAAGCGGCACAGTAGGATACCAGCAGTGAAGCCTGAGGGCTCCACTACCGATTTCCTTTAGTTGGAATGGCAGCGCCTGTACCCGATCCGATGGACGAAGTGGTCGGGGGGGGGGGGGGGCTCCCTGGACAGGCAAGTGTCCTTACTAAAAGTCAGCAGCTTCAGTGTTTGCAGCTGTTGACTTTAAAAAAATAAAAAAATAAAAAAATAATGTTTGCGGCTGGAACACCGCTTTACGCTTCTGTTTCTTGTCATCTTAAAGCTGAAGTGTTTGGGTGCCCTCTTGTGCTCATTGTTATTATTGTTTTTTCCAGTATGTATATATCTGAAAGGCTTTGATTTAGATTTTCATCAGGTTTTATTGTTGAGCTCTAAATAAGCCTTTCATAACTTTTGCTGACAAAGTAGCCAGGACACAAAATAAACAGCTTTTGTACTATACTCAGGATAAACTGCTCCTTGATATCATATATGACAAGAACCTTTGGAGAAAATTGTGCTTGTATCATTTATAGGATGCAAGTTTATAATGTGCTTTTGATGTTGTAATAAAATACTTAATGTTTGTGGTATACGTTTTTCTAGCACCATTAAAGTGTCACTAACCTCACATAATAATAATAAAAAAAAAAAAAAAAAAAAAACTATCAATAAAATGGTGTATTACATGCTGTTCCTCCTCACTCGGTGACACCATGAGATTAGTTTTCTGTTATATTCTGAGTAACTCCCAAATATTTACATTCCTAAAAGCAAATTCAACGAAATCGACAATCCTTATTTGGGGGGAGGGGTATCTAGGATAACAAAAAGCACCTTACAATAACCAATTTTGGAGGGGGGGATTGGCGCTCCCTTGCCTCCAAACTTACTATGTGGCCTCACAGCTGGTTCATGCGCACTGGTGGTTCTACCCAGAGAACAATGCGGCTACAGCATTGGAGGCAGCCATCCTCTCTTCCTATGAATCGCTCCAAAATCGAATACATTGCCTCTCCATAAGGGGACGGGAGGGTACAAAGGATCTCTCCATGACCCTAAGGATAGTCAAGCTTTCAAAGCTATTGCCGTCCAATACACATACCACATACTCGCCCCAAGCTCCATTATGGGGCAACCCAGGTCTACCAGAATTCTATCACAGAACAGACCGCGGGTACTGGTGCAAACGGAGGGTTAGATCTGCAGATACACCACACCACTGCGACACAGTTTGGCCTTCGAAACATCGATATTCAACACTCCCCCACTCAAACATTTATTAACTGACCATTCTCACACCAATCATTTCTACGTACTACAAAACCCCTTCTTCATACGACAACTAGGATTAGCACCATAGAAAATAAATGGCGCTGGAGGGGGAAGTGCTTCCCCTCCAGGTATCATCTCTCATCTCTTCCCGAGAAAGTTATTCAAACTAAATTATTACACAGGTCCCACTTTACTCCTTGTTTACTCTATAGATTAAAGAGAGACTACCGTCCGCAACATGTTCCCGATGCGCCATGGCACATTTTTCAATTTAATGTGGGATTGCCCGCCAATTAGGAAATTCGGGTCAGGGGTCACGGCCCTTATCCCCCACTTAGTTGCTTAATATCTGTAACCCCTTGAGATGCTTGCTAGGATATAGAGATGACAGTATATCTAAGAATGTGCAAACCTTTCTTCAAATTATCCTGTTTTATGCAAAGAAAATGATCACTATGCATTGGAAATCCCAATCCCTTCCTACTATAGCCTTCTGGCTCACTATAGTCAATTAAGCTATACCTTTATACAAATTGACGTATGAGGCCAGAGGTTGCCAAATAAATAAAATTAAAAAAAAAAAAAAGTAAGATTTGGAAGCTCTGGGTTAGTTCAGATCACACTATACCACCTGCTCCTTGAGTTCTTAAAAAATATTAGTTGACTCTTTGACATCATAATGGCACTTAGAAGGTAACAATGAGACTCCTATTAATCTCTACACACCAACGGGATACCATGTAACTGTACTTAATCGATGATTGAGCACCGTTTGCTCCAATAATGGTATATATGCATCGGTTTGTATGTAAACAAAATTATACTAAAGAAAAAAAAAAAAGTGTTTTTGCAGAATACAGAAAAAGAAAGGAAAAGGAAAGAAAGAAATTTTTAATTCGGATTTTGATTTTTATCACTATTTATTTTGGATAAAATGCTTTTGGAGAAAAGAAAGAAATCTATCTCTCGGTAGTTTTCTACTTAAAAGATAATTATTTTGTTTATTCAGCATAAAAGGGAGCTTAGTTACGCAACATGAGGCTGTATATTCTACAATATTAAAATTTTTTGGTAAACTCATTCAATGAATCCAAGCTCTGCAAGCTGAGATAACATGCACTGCGTTGATGCATTAACACAATTTCACACTAACTACTAGCAACAATAAGTCCTTACATTTAAAGAGCACCTGTCAGTTCAGATCCATCATGGCAGCTCCAGTTAGCAGGCATCCTCTCACCTGCTGCTGCCACGTCCCTCACCTTGTTGTGTCACTGCCACATCACCGGCCGGTCCAGTAAAGTGAATGGGACTGTCGGTGAGTCAACAGCGGGTCAGAGGAGGAACCGCTGCAGGACAGAGATGACAGTTGCTCTTTAAAAATTATGATTTAAAAATCAAGCATTTTTACTAGCGATTTAAATCGACTTGATTTAAATCAAATCCACCCTGATGCCTACTAACCAGTTAAAACACAATAGGGGTGATGTACTGTAGAATATATCTTGATTGATGGAGGCTTCAACTCCCTCTTATTCCAAGACCCAAGACACAGGCTGGAGGGGTGTGACACTGCCTGTGCATGGCAGAAATCCGTTCACACCATGTTATTGGCAGAAAAGTATATTGATTGCAAATATATATATTTGTATGAAAATTTTCACAGAACAGGGTAAAATTTTCTGTTTTTGTTTGTTTAGCAAAAAAAAAAAAAAGGATGATTAACCACTTCAATACAAAGCACTTATAAAATTGAAAAGCACTTATACATACCCTTCCTGCCCAGACCAATTTTAAGCTTTCAGCGCTCTCACACTTTGACAATTACTCAGTCGTTCAACACTGTACCCAAACAAAATCTTCATCATTTTCTTCCACACAAATAGGAGCTTTCTTTTTTAATTGTTTGTGATACAAGAAAAAAAAAAAAAAGGGAAGAAGTAGAGAAAATATTTTGAAACCCCCCTCCAAAAAAAAAAAAAAAAACACTTAAGTTTCCATTATAAAATTTTGCAAATACGTAATTTTTGTTCATAAAAATTTGGGCCAACATTTATACTGCTACATATATTTGGTAAAAACAAAATGAGTGTATATTATTTAGTCTGTGTGAAAGTTAGAGTCTACAAGCTATGGTGCAAATCATTAAAAAATGTAGCACACCTGGTGTATTGACAGCCTATTTCTTGAGGCCCTGAAATGTTAGGACAGTAGAAATACCCCCCAAATCACCCCTTTTTGGAAAGTAGACAGTCCAAGGTATTTAGTGAGAGGCATGGTGAGTTGTTTGAAGTGGGAAAATGAAGAAATTATTTTTTTATTTACACAAAATAGTCATAAGTAATTTCTCTCACATGGAATAAGCATACCACAAATAACGATTCCACATATGTGAGACTTTCACAGCCTGACCACATAGAGAGGTCCAACATGCAGGGAGCACCATCAAGCGTTCTAGGCGCATACATTTAATTACTTTCACATTTAGTTTCCTTACAACCGATCACACTTTTGAAGGTCCTGGAGCACCAGGACAAAGGATACACCCAGAAAATGACCCCATTTTGGTAAGCAAACACCCAAACGTATATTCTATGAGGCATGGGCTGGTGACAGCTACTCTTTATTTGGGGGGGGGGGGGGGGGGGGAGGCAAGCAGGCACTGTACAATCAGGAATGAGGCGTGTCTCTTGGACACAGCCCATCCCCGATCAGGGTAAAGAGCCAGTGAAATTGTCTCTTTACCACATGGTCGGCTGTGTCCAATCACAGCCGGTCACAAAATGTCAACAAATGGCTGTAATGCCGTTTCCGTGTTCTCCCCACTGTGAGGCGGAGACATGGCAAATAAATGTATCTTCCCCTCTTTGTTCAACATAGGGAATCCTTATTAAAATACACAATTTTTTACCATCTATTTTCATAGATATCTTCACATCCTGATGAGAGGACAGATCCTCGAAACGCGTAGATTTCTTTTTATGTTAAAACAGTCATTTTTTTGCAACCTATATTTATCACGTACCTGCTCACATTTGCCATTATGTATCCATCTATTATGAAATTATTATATGAATGTCAGCTTTCTATGGAATTTGTTTCAATAATTGCATCAAGCCATCTGGAGAACATTTTTTATTCTGTTTGTATATTAAATTCTATTTTATATATTTTTTGTACCTTTACTTCATTAGTGACTGGCCTTACACAAAGTCCCATAAGGCCCACCACTGTGGTTGTGTCAAATCATATCTTTCTTGTACATGTTCCTACCGGCGTCATTTGTCTACGGCCCAGTATGGAAGTGGTTAAACATCACCAAAAGAAAGCCCTGTCTCAAAAAAAAAAAAAAAAAAGGGATAACAATTTTATATGGGAACAGTGTTGAATGACCGCGCAAATTTTTATTCAAAGTGCGACAGTGCTGAAAGCTGAAAATTGGCCTAGGCAGGAAGGGGTGAAAATGCCCAGTATTGAAGTGGTTAAACAGTGTGCGTTTAGTATCACTTTCAAATACCACACCTCTAGCCTTCATATTTTGTAATGCTAAATATTGGCATGTGGTGTCATTCTCGTCTCCCCCCAGTCCTCATCCTTCCCTACATAACCTCTACCGCAATGGAAGATCTGAGCACTGCAGGGCATTGGATGGAGGAAGATTTAATATTGCATTAGAGAGAACACAAGGGACACATGCTATTAACTTACCGTATTTATCGGCATATAGCACGCACAGGCATATAACACGCACCTTCATTTTAGGAGGGAAGTTTCAGGTAAAAAAAAAAAAAAAAAAAAAAAAAAAAACTTAAAATTTTAAATAAAAGAACTTTGAAACAAAATAAGGGACAGTGCACATCAATGCAGCCTCACCATTGCCCATCTGCAGCCTGATCAATGCCATCTGCAGCCTCACAATTGCCCATCAATGCGGCTTGATCAATGCCCATCTGCAGCCTCACCATTGCCATGAATGCAGACTGATCAATGCCCATCTGCAGCCTTACCTCAGATTATTGCTGCCTCGAAAGGGACAGGGAGGGGGGCGAGACAAGCGCCGTCAGATTACATACATCGAGAATCTCCTGTTTACTCCGCGGCCTCTTTAATACAAAGTCCCGCCTCCTGGCTTCTATGATAGACAGAACAGTGGTCCAATGCCAGCCCAGGAGACGGGACTTCCTATTACAGAGGGTGCTGAGTAAACAGGAGATTCTCGCTGTATGTAATCTGACAGCGCTCGTCCCGCCCCCCTCCCCGTTCCCTCCTAGGCAGCCCAAATTGCAGTATCTGCGTATAACACGCACACACTATTTGCACCCAATTTTCAGGGTGAAAAAGTGCATGTTATACACCAATAAATACAGTATGTCCCTTTTGCAGATTAAAAAAAAATTTTTTTTTAAAATTTGGGCTGCACTTAGGCTTTAAAATCTAGTATACATTGCCCACACATCCATAATGGATAATCACTATAATCAGTAAACTGGTAATATGGTTGGAAAAAAAAAAAAAAATGCGCCACACCACAAACACACAAAATACATCCCTTAAAAACATTTTACAGAAATATCCTAAACTAGTACTAATAGTATGCATAACTATAATGAGAATACCTGTGAGATTTCAAGGCTCAAAGTAGTCTTTACTGACAGATTTAAACAGATCTATTAAACAGGATAACTTAGATTTAACTGCCTGCCATAAGGCCATTTATAAATGGCTTGGCCCTCAAGTGATTAAAAAAAAAGCTCATTACTGCAGCTCTGAGCTTAGTACTATTTTATTCAATCAGCTTTTCAGTAAAAGTGATCGCATTTACCGTATTGAAAAAAGAGCTTACTTGCAGTGGTTCCCGGGATCTCCCGGCAGAGCCCAGAACCCCAGTAGCTTGCTTTGGATGCCAAGCAAGGGAGTGGTCAAGGAAAATTCATTCCCACCGTTTCCTCAGCAATGAATGAGCTTGCAAGCAACAAATATTTTATCACTTCTAGTTTCAATGTATTAATTGCACAGCTACTGTGACCGGGAAAAAAAAAAAAAAAAAAAAGGAAGGAGAAAAAGAGAACTTTAATCCTATCGATGCTTGCTAGCCCACTTATGATAGCAATTAAGTAGAATGAAAAAAATAAACTATATACAATTTAAAAACCATTTAAAAGCACTCCATTGCCTTGCTCATGCAGACAAATTCAAGTGTAAGCATAGGGCAAGCACATGTATGTAAACACTAAATGCACTACACGTGTGGTATCACCAAGAACATAAAAGTGAAAGAAATAATCCTAGGGCTAGAATTCACAATGAACGCTAAACTGAGGGTCCTTTCACACTGGGGCGGGGGCACTGTCGGCGGTAAAGCGCCGCTATTGTAATCGGTGGTTTACCGTCGGTATGCGGCCCGCTAGCGGACCGCAAAGCGCCTCTGCAGAGGCGCTTTGCCGGCGGTATAGCCGCGCCGTCCCATTGATTTCAATGGGCAGGTGCGGTATACACTCCACTCCTTCACCGCTCCGAAGATGCTGCTGGCAGGACTTTTTTTACCGTCCTGCCAGCGCATCGCATGAAAGCAGCGGCACTTTCGGGTCGGTTTGCATTTATTAGCGCAATAGCGCCTGCAAACCACCCCAGTGTGAAAGGACCCTGATAGTTTGCAAAAGGCCTTTATTACATCTCCTATGGCCACTTTTGGGCACAGCGGTCTTTCCACATGAGCAATTTAAGGTCCGATGCGTTCGGGATCCATTTACCTGGTGCAGCTCCATCTTTTATAATTTACCAAAAAAAAAAAATGGGTATTATCTTGCATTTGTTTGCACAAACAATTATTTTGGTGATTTTTTCTGAAAATATGTAAGTAATAAACAGTTGCGCATATATGCAACATAAAAATTTGCAAATGCCACCCGTTTTATTCTAAAGGGCCCCTCTGCTTTCAGAAATTATAGAATTGTTTGAGTGTTCAAGTAACTTTCTAGCCAAAATGCAGTGTTATAAATTCAAGAACAGCCCCAGACTTCAAGGGGGTTAAACAATGAATATTAAAGTTAGATATAACGATAACATAAATTACGGTGATAATATTTTTTTGATATGTTGATCTACAAAGGAACTCCATAATTCTATGACAGAACTATCCTCTATGATGATTATATTAGACATTGTACATAGTAAAAAAAAAAAAAAAAAAAAAAAAAAAAAAGAGAAGAGTGCTCTCTACAAGCACTTTGATGGTTCCTTCTGTAATACAGTCTTTCCCTCCTGTATGACTACACACGACTCAATAGCACAGAACAAAAACAGCAGCAACATCAAATACACAAGAAAGCAATATGGCATACGTGATTATGTGACCTATTCCCTAAGGGCAGCAGTGAAAATATATAAGACCTTGTTATGCAGCACTGCAAAATACACAAATGCGTTCAAGAAGTACTTTTTGTAAAGTTGAGCAGGTCACACACACACACGTAGATTTTTTTTTCGTGGCCAACTTTCAAGCTGAACAGAAAAATGTATACATCCATGCTATACAGCTTAGATGAACTATTGTATGCTGACTGATGACATCTGCCAGAATACCCGAACAGTGGCTGCATCTAACTGGACGCAGCCATTGTTTGCATGCCACTTTTCCCACCCAGTTTCTTCGATTTTTCAATTGCAAAATGTCAGGAGGGAGTAGGACCAAGAAGGTCACCCAAATTTCCTGAGGTCCCAACCTAAACATGAACTGGGTATGACCAGCTTTAAATTGGAATGTAGCAGCTTAGACACAAATCTGATAGCAGAAGAGTACCAAGAACTTTTGACACCCAGTGGGATATACCATTTGCTCTGTATATTTTTCAGAATTGCCTCGCTTTGTTACACCTTTGTAAACAAAAATGACCGGTTACACTTACCGGTAACGGTGTTTCTGGGAAGTCTTCCAGGACGGCACCCTGAGGGATGACTGGTCCTCCTGACAGGAAACACAATTAAGAAAGAGGTTAAAAACCCCGCCCCTCCCTGCACTCCTCAGTTGTGCAAAAGTATTGACCCACACCAGTGAATGAAAGTGAAACAAAAACACCTCCAATGTACCACTCTATAATAATACAAACCGGGTGGGAAGTAGGCCTGCCGTCCTGGAAGACTTCCCAGAAACACCGTTACCGGTAAGTGTAACTGGTCATTTTCTCAAGTCGTCTTCCAGGACGGCACCCTGAGAGAAGAGCAAGTAGCTCAGGCCTACCTTAGGGCGGGGCAACCGCTTGCAGGACCTTTCTGCCGAAGGCCAGGTCCTGGGGTGACAGAAGTTCCACTCTGTAATGTTTCAGGAACGTGTTCTGGCTTGACCACGTTGCTGCCTTACAAATTTGATCTACCGATGCTCCGGCTCTTTCTGCCCAAGAGGTTGCCAGAGACCTTGTAGAGTGAGCTTTAAGATTAGTTGGAGCCGTCTGACCTGAATGCTCATAAGCTATGGCAATAGCCGGTCTAATCCATCTAGCAATGGTCGTTCTAGGAGGCCTGTTCGCCTCTTCGAACTCCACAAAAACTGACCAACAGATGCTGAGTTTTCCTAAACTCTAACTTTTTCTAGGTAAAGCAACAGACATCTCCTGACATCTAACGTATGGAAGGCCCTTTCCTTCTCGTTCTGTGGATTGAGACAGGAGGGTAAAATAATCTCCTGTGACCTATGGAAGCGTGAAGCCACCTTGGGAAGGTACAAAGGGTCCTGCCTGAGAATAATTCTGTCTTCTAACAGACGGAAAAAGGGCTCCTTCATAGAAAGAGCATGCAAATCGCCCACCCTTCTGGCTGTAGTAACAGCCAGAAGGAAGGCGGTTTTAAAAGAAATCAGTCTAACTGAAGATTGAGCCAACGGCTCAAAAGGTGCCCTGGTCAGGGCTTCCAAGACTAAAGATAAATCCCACGGTGGAAATTCCTTCATTTGCACAGGGGAAAGTCTCTCTCTAGCCGACAAGTATCTCTTAATTAAAGGATCTAGAGCTAATTTAACATCCAGAAAACTAGACAAAGCCGCCACCTGAACCTTCAGAGTCTTGGTGGCTAAACCTCGGTCTACTCTCTCTTGTAGGAAGTCTAAGATAACTGGAATTTCTTTCTGGGGAACTTTTCTTGCTTCACACCAACGGGAGAAAGCCCCCCAGACCCTAGCATAAATGTGCCTTGTTACCGGCTTTCTACTCAGTAACAGGGTGTCAATCACTCTCTCTGAACACCCCTTGTTGCGCAGGCTCTCCCTTTCAACAGCCAGGCTGTCAACCTGAAGAAACCGGGGTTCGGACGGTAAAGAGGGCCTTGAAGCAGAAGATCCTGACGTTCTGGAAGCTGAACCGAAGGTAAAACCGCCCAGTTCCACAACGTGGGAAACCAGGACCTTTTGGGCCACAAGGGGGCAATCAAGATCAAATTGCCCCTGGCCAGACACAGTCTTTGAAGGATTCTTGGAATCAGAGCTAAGGGAGGAAAAGCATAAGCCAGACTGAAATCCCATTCCTGAGCCAATGCGTCCATCCCCTCGGACCCCTGTTCCCTGCAGAGGGAAAAGTATCTCTTGACTCTCCTGTTTTCCCTGCAGGCAAAGAGATCTATCTCCGGTATACCCAGCTGTTGACAGACCATGGCGAAAACTTCGGGGTTCAGCTCCCATTCTCCCTGTTGTACTGTCTGACGACTGAGGAAGTCTGCCTTCATGTTGAAAACTCCCCTTATGTGCATCGCCGAAATGGACGGTAACCTTTGCTCCGCCCATTCTAGAATCTCCTGTGTCAAACTCATTAGGGAAAGCGACCATGTACCCCCCTGACGGTTCAGAAAGGCCACTGTCGTGGAATTGTCGGAGAGGATCTGAACTTCTCTCCCCTTGATCCTGCTCTCGAAGGCTATTAAAGCCTCCCTGACAGCTAACAATTCCCGGAAATTAAAAGATGCAGTTCTCTGTCGTGTGTCCCACACACCCTGAGCTTGCAGTTGTTCTAGATGGGCCCCCCATCCCCACGAGCTCGCATCGGTTGTTATTCTGACCGGCTGGAGCTGGGACCAAAGATGACCTGCCCCAAACCTTTGGGGGTTGAGCCACCAAAGTAAGGAATTTCTTATTCCTTGAGGGATGGCAACCAGAGTATCCAGGGATTCCTTTTTTCCATCCCATGAGGATAGAAGGAAGTTTTGCTGGGGTCTTGAGTGGAGCTGGGCCCAAGGTACTGCCGGAATACAAGAAGTCACGAGACCTAGAATCCTCATGATCACTCTTCTGGACACTACCTTCTGGTGCCAGATTGAAGACACTGAAGCAATCAGTGCTTCTATTTTCTCCTGCGGGAGGATCAGTTTCTGCCCTACCGAGTCCACCCACAGGCCCAGGTAGAGCTTGGTCTGAGAAGGAATCAGAGAGGATTTCTCCTGACTTATCAACCATCCCAGGGACTCCAAGGTGGATATTACCCTGTCCAGATCCCGGAGAAGGGATTCCCTGGAAAGGTTGTAGACCAACAGGTCATCTAAATATGGTATCAGGGAGATCCCCTGAAGGTTCAGGTAGGAGATGACCTCTGCAAGGATCTTTGTAAATACCCTTGGACTGGCCCCCAACCCAAAGGGTAGGGCCTGGAACTGCCAGTGCTGGGTACCCAGATCTGTGTGAATAGCAAAGCGAAGGTATACCTGGTGTTGCGGTAGAATGGGAATATGCAGATATGCATCCTTCAGGTCTATGGTAGCCATGAAAACTTCCTTTAACAGAAGTTTTCTGACCGTGTAGACCGATTCCATGCGAAATCTTTTGTATCGCAGGAAGGTATTTAATTTCTTTAGATTCAGGATTAACCTGAATTTCCCGGACGGTTTGGGAACAACAAAGACGTGGGAATAAAAACCCTTTCCTTGCTGATCCGCCGGAACTGGGATAATGACTCTCTGACTCGCCAACTGCCCGATATTTTCCATGAGTCCTATGGCTTTTGATCTTTCTCTGGGTAGAAAGGTCAGTATAAATGTCTGCGGAGGCCTGGAAGCAAACTCTAGCCTGTAGCCCTCTCGTATCCACTGAAGGACCAGATGGCTCAGGGCTACCTGCTCCCACTGAGGGATAAATTGTGCCAGCCTCCCTCCCACCTTGGTGCTGGCGTCACTTAGGATCCTTGTCTGCGACCTTAGGGCCGGAGAAAAGGAGAGCTCCTTTCTGTTTGGCTTTTCCAACACCCCATTTCTTTCCTTCCTTACGGTCCTTAAACCGGTTGTTGAGATGGGGGCCTCGAAAAAAATCTTTTGGCCTTTTTAGGTTTAACCGGAAATTTCTTTCCCTTCTCCGTAGATCTGGAGAGGGTCTGGTCCAACCCTGTACCAAACAGGAGAGACCCTTCAAAAGGAAGGCCGCATAACCTAGTCTTAGAGGTATGGTCCCCATCCCAGGTCTTAACTCATATGGCTCTTCTGGCTGAATTAAGAAGAGCCACTGTCTTAGCTGAAGTCCGCACCGACTTCACTGCAGCATCCGCAAGAAAGGCTACCGCCTTACCAATTACCTCCAAGGAATCCAAAAGATCTTTGGACTTGGAAGTACTCGCCACATGATCAGTCAGTTTATTAAGCCACATGTTAGTATTTATAGCTATACAAGCTGAAGCTAAAGCCGGACTTAATGTAGCCGCATTAGCCTCCCAGGCCCTGCGTAAAAGGGTTTCTGACCTACGGTCCATTTGGTCCCGAATGTTACTTGCCTCTTCAAAAGACAGGTCAGATTGTTTAGACACCTGGGCCAGAGATGCATCTAGTTTGGGAAGTTTAAAAAACTTCTCCTGCTCCTCTTCCTTAAACGGACACCTGCGTTTCCAGGCTTTAAACTTCTGAAGTTTATTTTCTGGCTCCTTCCATTCTCTTAAAACAATGTCTTTCAGAGAATGGTGGATAGGTAACACCTTAGACTGAGCCTTAGACAACCCCTGATACAACCTATCCTGTACAGAAGTCTGTGCCTGAGGAGATCCAGGAGCCAGAGAAGCATAAATAGCCCCTAGGAGGCCCTCCATATCATCTGTCGAGAAGATATGTCGGCCTGGCCTGGAGTGTCCCCCTTCCTCCTGGCTATCTTCTGCGTCTTCCCCTTCTTCAAGGAGACTTCAGCAGGGACCTTCCACTTCCTCCGCCTCCTCCTCCGAATCCTGAGAAGATGGCGGTTTCTGCGGAGCGGTGCTCACCTGTCTAACATTAGAAAAAGCACTTTCCTGGGAAGATGAGCCTTCTCTGCTATCCTGCCTAGCATTGAGGCTAGCCTGAAAGGCTTTAAGTGTGGACAGCATTTCAGATTGTACTGAGAGAAAATCCCTCATAACTTCTGAAGTCTCCTTCCCTGACAATTTATGAATGCATTTATAACAGAACGGCTTGGTGTGCTCTGCAGCTAGTTTATCATTGCAGTACCCACACCTCTTGGTACGGGAAGGATTTTTGGGTCTCGGTCTACCGGCAACACTCTGGGTTTCTGTGTCTGCAAAAACAAGAAGCCCATTTAGCTAGTAAAAATTAACCAGAGATCTCTTATGAGGGTAAGGCTAGAGGGCCACCCCCTCCCTTATCTCCTCCAGCCTGATAGACTCACCCCCGGTGGCCTCCACAATGGCTGTAAACTCCTCCTGCTCCATTGCAGCAAGTGAGTAGTGGATGCCTGCTCCTTGCCTGATGCTGCCTCTGCCGCTTGGAACTACTCCCCTCTTAACCGCTGGTACCTGTAGTTCTTGCCGGCTGCTGGCTCCTCATGGCGTTCCGAACGCCGCCGCCATCTTGCCGAGGTCTGCGGGACAGCGTGCTCTAGTGTCCGGGCCGCCGTGACGTCATTTCCTCCCAGAAATGACCACCACAAAATGGCGCCGAACATACACACAGCCGCCGGCGCTGAGGCGGCCAGGAGACCCAGCACAGACCTGCAACTGCAGAAAAACAGGCAGATGTGGCAAATCCTCTCTTAAGACCGTGAGGTAAGGAGAGGGGGGGGGAGCAGGAACATGGTCCCTGGAGTTCTGGAGACTCAAAGTGCCCAGGGTCCTCCAGTTTTCATGGGGAGCTCTTCATTGCCCCCCTGAGAGATAGGGGAAACGAACCCCCCGGGGAGGGCAAGCCCTACCAGACCCAAAGGTTTTCCAAAAAATTGCAGTCTGGCACCCAGGGGGAGACTTCCAGCCCACGGCCTTCGGTCTATTCGAAAAAAACAAACGGTTTCGCTGTGGGGAAACACAATCAAAAACTGAGGAGTGCAGGGAGGGGCGGGGTTTTTAACCTCTTTCTTGATTGTGTTTCCTGTCAGGAGGACCAGTCATCTCTCAGGGTGCCGTCCTGGAAGACGACTTCAGAAAATACAATTATTTGTACTGTCAAATGAAATGTAAAAAAGTACCTCATCTGAACTGTTCAAAAGTCTCACATACTTCCCCTCAGGGTCTACATCCTCTATAGATACGGGTCCTGAACTGTTGGCATTCCGAATGATCTTATACGCGGTACTACTCGATGTGCTCTCATTCTCATCCAGTTTCCTCTTCTTCCCTCGTGGTAAACGGCTTGAGTGTCTTGAGCTGGTTCGGGAGACTGTGCTCCTCTGTGCAGGACTTGGTGACAGTTTAAGCCTAGATTTTAAGGCAAATATTAAAATGTAGTTTGACCAACTAACCTGCCTTCGTCTTTCCAATAATTGTGCACAATATTTTTCCCTTAAAGTGTTTGATAACAAATAATCTCCATCTCTAATATGGATTCTATCCCTCTAAAGCATGTTATACAGCACAGTGTAATTTGGCCCTCTCTATCACCTGAAATATCTGGCTGATCCTACCTGCTTCTGCCCTCCCCCCTGTAAGCTGGCCACAGTATATCATGGCTGCTGAGCTCTGACACCGTGGTCAGCTTACGTGCGCCTCCATCATCCACAGCCCTGCTCTCCTGTGTCTGTCCTCCCCCCTCCCTGTCAGCTAGTGACAGTGCCCACCCACCCCCACTCCTACTGCTGAAATAACTTACCTGTTAATGGTATCAGCACTGTCTCTTAATGACAAGTGCCCCTGTGTGTGCGATTTATAAAAAATAAAGCAGTATATACACAAGATTTCTGAGCGCCGATCATGTGACCAGCTGGCTCTCTCCTCCACCCCTTCTGAATGACATCAGTGGGGGAATCTCGGCCCCGCCCACTGCATCTGTCAGACGGGGAGAGGAGAGAGCTAGTCGGCCACATGAGCGCTGATCGTTGCTCAGAAATAAGGTATATACCATTTTATTGTTAAAAAACACACACACACGGGCACTTATCATTAGGAGATGGCGCTGATATTAACTGGTTAGAGTGGCTTAACAACCACTTTAAGACAAAGCTGGCACCTGAGGCATTTATTTCTTCACCACCATAAAACATGCACATTGCTTTTAAAGTATGCATGCTAATTGAAAACTTTTACAGAGACTGGGATTGTACCTTTTCGTCCAACTGCCCTCTGATACAAGAGATTAAGCCAAGAAAAGTTTTTTACTTTTAAATACAGAAAAAAGAAATTAAAGGAGAGAAAAAGATAAATCCCTGTGTTTTGCAGTGTTCATTCTGTGCCCTGTTGGATAGACTTCACTGTCCTGATCGGATGAAATCTCTCAAAAAAATAAAGGGGGAAAAAAAAAAAAAAAATCACTCTTGGACCGCGATTACTGATTACTACATTCAGGTTCCAATCTCATAATGGTAACTAGATAAAAACATAAAAATTTTAATCCAAAAAAGAGCCAAGGCAAAAACAGACTAGGTTCGTGTGAACTGTAGGTAGGTGGTGGTAGCAGGTTAAGGGGTTGTAAAGGCAGAAGGTTTATCATCTTTATTCCATTCTATGCATAAAGATAAAAAGCCTTCTGTGTGCAGCAGCCCCCTAACACTTACCTGAGGTCCCTCTCTGTCCAGCAACGTCCACGAGTGTTTCAGCCATTAGAGATTCTCCTTCCCGATTGGCTGAGACACATCAGAGGCGCCATTGGCACCCGCTGCTGTCAAAGTCAGCTAGCCAGTCAGGGGAGAGAAAGGGGGCGGGGCTAGGGCTCCATGTCTGAATGAGTGACTCAGCTCGGGTGCCCCCATAGCAAACTGCATGCTGTGGGGGGCACTCAACAGGAGGGAAGGGCCAGGAGCAGAGAAGAGGGACCCAAAAAGAGGAGGATCCGAGCTGCTCTGTGCAAATCCACTGCAACCGGAGCAGGTAAGTATAACAGGTTTGTTATTTTTATAGGGAAAAAAAGACGAGCCTTTACAATCACTTTAAGAGCCAGAACACCAATTAGGAATCCAGAGCGACAATTTACTGAACTAGAATATGGTACAAAATACCATTTGGAGGGCATGTAGTTCATCTTTATCAAGGTGACAAGCAGAGACAAACAACACACATTACACACACAGATGGGCAATTGTCAGAATTGTCTCCCTACTAGTCACCACACTAGAACCAAGGTATCCACAGAGAGGCCTTGAATTCTAAAAAAAAAAAAAAAAAAAAAAAAAAAAAAAAAAAAATTGAAAAAAAATTGAAAAAAAAAAAAAAAATAAAGTAAAAAAAAAGTAAGGGGAAGAAGAAAATATACAGGGCACCCTATGATCGGTGGTAGTGACGAGCAAGTGACCCCCTGTAGCAAGTGTGTGGAGGGTGAAGCCGCTCATCACAGGACCTGGAAGATTATAGCTTTCACTGTTGTAGTGTCAACTACAGTGATTGACAGCTTCCACAGTGGTCCCTCTGGTATGAGATGCTGCCATTTGCACTGCCCCAAGCTAGACCAATGTAAGTATGCAATAAAGATCATACCTGGAGATCAGCTTCAAAGGTTAAAACCATGGCACACACTGCACTCCCTCTGAACAGATCCCCACTTTATAATGGCCTTCTCAAAAAAAAAAAAACAAAACAAAACAAAAAAAAAACACCAAACACACACAAGCTCACCTTTGTTCTTCTCCTTCCAGCATTTTCCTGTAGGCATTTATTTCCATATCCAACGCAAGCTTCACATCCAACAATTGTTCATATTCTTCCAACTGTTCTTGCAGTTTTTGCCTCATCTCAGCCACTTCCCTGTCCTTTTCATTCATCTGCCTTCGATGTAAATCATGTGTATGGTCCAGCATCTGTTGCAGGTCTCTCACTTTGTTTTCTAGTGCTGAGTTCTACCAAAAGTTTTTCTTTCATTAGCACAGTAATAACCCTTACTATTCTCCCCCCCCCCCGCTCCCAGGTACACACTGTATGCATTTTGAACTTCACTTGACGTGGATAAGCCCCTAAAGTCCTGTCCCCCCATGTAAATCCAAGGTTACTGCATCTGATGTGAATAAGCCCCTAAAGCCCCCTCCCCTCCTTCCTGAATGTAAATCCCAAGCTTAGACCCGAGTTACCAAAACATCACAGATGTCATTTTAGAATAAGTAGTGTGAGCAGCGCTGGTCCACACACCAACCCTATGTCCCCTTTCACAAATATATAGCAATAGATAAGTGCAAATACAGATCATAAAAAAAGTCACAAATATTGCATAAACAAACAACGTGCAAATATAGATCATAAAAAGTGCTAGTGCAGTATAATCAGTACCAAAAAAATATGGTATGTGCAAACAGTCTCAAAAATATAAACATGCTAGAGTACCAATGTACGATCTGCTCAAAGAAATGTCCTACCAACAGACTGGGCAATGTAGTCTCCGAAAAGAGAAAAATAAAAAAATAAATAAATTACAAAGTCCCAAAATCCTCCAATCAAGTGTGATGTCCAGAAACGATATAAATCCACAAAAAAGTGTTCCTCCAACCACTGTGCAACACCCAGGTGTGAATCCGTCACCACTCTCACTAAATCAAACTCACCAGAAATACGGGCTGGTCAGATACAGGTGATATTCGAAAAATTAGAATATTGTGCAAAAGTTCATTTATTTCACTAATGCAACTTAAAAAGGTGAAACTAATATACGAGATAGACTCATTACATGCAAAGCAAGATAGTTCAAGCCGTGATTTGTCATAATTGTGATGATTATGGCTTACAGCTCATGAAAACCCCAAATCCACAATCTCAGAAAATTAGAATATTACATGCAAACAAAACAATGATTGTACATATAACAATATCAGACCTCTGAAAAGTATAAGCATGCATATGTACTCAGTACTTGGTTTGGGCCCCTTTTGCAGCAAATACCGCCTCAATGCAGTGTGGCATGGAAACTATCAGCCTGTGGCACTGCTGAGGTGTTATGGAAGATCAGGATGCTTCAATAACGGCCTTCAGCTCTTCTGCATTGTTCGGTCTCATGTCTCTCATCTTTCTCTTGGCAATGCCCCATAGATTCTCTATGGGGTTCAGGTCAGACGAGTTTGCTGGCCAATCAAGCACAGTAATCCCACGGTCATTGAACCAGGTTTTGGTGCTTTTGGCAGTGTGGGCAGGTGCCAAGTCCTGCTGGAAAATGAAGTCAGCATCCCCATACAGCTCATCTGTGGATGGAAGCATGAAGTGCTCCAAAATCTCCTGGTAGACCCTGGACTTAATAAAGCACAGTGGACCAACACCAGCAGATGACACGGCTCCCCAAATCAACACAGACTGTGGAAACTTCACACTGGACTTCAAGCATCTTGCAGTGTGTTACCTCTCCATTCTTCCTCCATACTCTGGGTCCTCGGTTTCCAAATGAGATGCAAAATTTGCTCTCATCAGAAAAGAGGACTTTGAACCACTGAGCAACAGACCAGGTCTGTTTTTCTTTAGACCAGGTAAGACGCTTCTGACGTTGTTTGTTGTTCAGGAGTGGCTTGACAAGAGGAATTCGACATTTGAAGCCCATCTCCAGGATCTGTCTGTGTGTGGGGGCTCTTGATGCACCGACTCCAGCCTCAGTCCACTCCTTGTGAAAGTCCTCAACACTTTTGAATGGCCTTTTCCTGACAATCCTCTCCAGGCTGCGGTCATCCCTGCACATAACTTTCTATTAATGTGCTTTGATACAGCACTTTGGGAACATCCAACTTCTTTTGCAATTACCTTTTTGAGGCTTTCCCTTCTTATGGAGGGTGTCAATGATGGTTTTCTGCACAACTGTCAGGTCAGCAGTCTTTCCCATGATTGTGATTTCTACTGAACCAGACCGAGAGACCATTTAAAGGCTCAGGAACCCTTTGCAGGTGTTATGGCTTAATTAGCTGATTAGAGTGGGACACTTAGAGCCTAGAATATTGCACCTTTTCACAATATTCTAATTTTCTGAGGATTTGGGGTTTCATGAGCTGTAAGCCATAATCATCACAATTATGACAAATCATGGCTTGAACTATCTTGCTTTGCATGTAATGAGTCTATCTCATATATTAGTTTCACCTTTTAATTTGCATTAGTGAAATAAATGAACTTTTGCACGATATTCTAATTTTTCAAGTATCACCTGTAAGGCTTTCCCAGGACAGGGCAAGGACGCTGACATCACCGCACATGCTGGTTTGTACTCATGGTCTGGGGTTTGATCAAAGACATGATTAACAGGACTGAGCTTAATGCACTCGTGTCAGGGGGACACTTTTTACATGTGAGTGCAACATGTATGTTTTTAATAAAAGCCTACTTTGATGATCTCACATGATGGGAGCTTCTTTCCATCTTCTATATTGAGTATTACGGCATAAGAGAGATGGTACTGATTGGAGCCTAAATCGGGAGAGGAGTGGAGTCAGGGATTGCTGGGAGCTATTTGGCATATGTGCTGGATTATAATCTGACCAGCCCATGTTTCTGGAGAGTTTGATTTAGTGAGAGTGGTGACGGATTCACACCCAGGTGTTGCACGGTGGTTGGAGGAACACTTTTGTGGATTTATATCGTTTCTAGACACCTTTTTACTTTTCTATTTTTGGAGACTACTGTCCAGTCTGTCGGACATTGCTTTTAGCAGAAAGCACATTGGCCAGGTTTATCGACACTGATTACATTGCACTTATTTTTGCACTAGCACTTTTATGATATACGTTTGCACGTTGTTTATGTATGTAACATGTGTGAATTTTTATGATATGTATTTGCACTTTATCGATCGTTATACATTTTTGAATAAGGGACATAGTTGGTGCATGGACCAGTGCCGCCACACACTATACATTGTCCATTACTAATTGAGAAGTCATCAATAGCCTGAGCAGCAGCAGTCTATCAGACCATTTAATATTCAGTAATTTCATTAGTGGCGCAGTTACTTCAATAGATGATTTAGAATAAGCAATTGATCAAAAAACAAAAATACAAAATAAAAAAATCTCAGACTTTGGGACTGGTGCAACTTCAATAAAAGGAATAGCGATCTGTTACCCAAATAATATCTTACAGCATATGCGTTTTTACCGCGATTATGCTACAAAGCAGTGTAAAATGGGCCCAAGTCATAACGTGCCAGTATGCATCTTATACTAACACATTATGACAGACTTACCTGAAAACGAAGCACTCCAGTGGCAAGTGGTCACCGCTGAAAGTGCTTCCATCTGAACCAGGTTTTCTTTCCGGGTTCGTGGGCTTGGGCAATATGAATGTGCATGGGCGCATGAGTCGCTGTTTACGGCAAGGCTCTGAAGGAGCGGCACGGGTACGTCATTCCTTCAGAGCGCATGTGCCGGTGATGTTTACCAGCTGCATCTAAAGTATCTCCTAAACGGTGCAAAATCATACATAGAAATTCACTTAAGGATATTGCCTAGTCACTTTAAGCCTACTATATCAAGACACATGTAAGCCCAAATTTTATGAATATACTTTCATTTAGGAGAGAGAAGGCAGTACCTGTTTTTGATATTGGTTTAGCTGCGAGGCCAAAGTATCTATTCTAATTTTCGTAGACATTATCTCTTCCCTGGATGCACTGGCATAATCGCTGTTCTTGGCAGCTGCAAGCTGTGCGTTCTCCAACTGTGGGGGAAAAAAAAAAAAAAAAAAAAAAACACACGACTATCGATATGCAAATCAGAATGTACTTTGAGGAAAGGGGACCTATTGCACATAAATTTTGATTGTCTGAGATTGCTCTAAGGGCACTTTCACACTGATGCGTAGCAAAAACACAACTACAAACTATAGGATTACAAGGATAACACTATTTCTTCTGCTTTTTTTTTTTCTCTTTTTTTAACGCACATGAGGAAGAAAAATGGATCAGTGTGAAAGCAGCCTAATATTTTACACACCAGACAGTCATAATATTATGTAATAAATCGACAGACTTGAGGATAGCTGGACTGTTACACGAAAGTCAGTGGATAGTGGGCATTAACAAACAGGCAGACATTAGGAATAGGAAGAAAATGTAAGTAAATCAGGCAGGTATGTCTACTATGAGTAGAATTACAAATGTGTATGATCAAAGCTGAACTTCACAGTTTTTACTTACTGAATACAAAAATAAAATACATTATAAAACAAATAAGACTTGTTCTTTGGTACAGTGCACAGATATAAAGCAATAACAAAACACTTGATTACATCATCACAACAGAATTTAGTCTACAGCTTTTAGTCTTCCAGTTCACCAGGCATTGAATCAGGCGTATTGGAGGCGATCTGGACAAAGACCCCACGTTGAGGTTTATTTTTCAACTCATAAGTTAAAGTTCCGCTTGTTTGCCTCCTCCTCCTCTGCTACTTTTCATAGGTACCCGCTCCCACTTCAGGCTGATCTCGCCGCGGAGAAGTGACCCGGCAGTTAGACCCCCCCCCCACTCCGCCACTGGGCCATTCACACAGCACAGCACGCTTTGCGCATGCGCAGTAGGGAACCAGCTTTGAAGCCGCAAGGCTTCACTGCTGGCTTCCGTTACAAGAAATGGCAGTGGCGGCAACAGAGTGGCGATTGATAAATCAGCTGGGGTGAAGACACCGCTGGATTCGTGGACAGGTAAGTGTCCTAATATTAAAAGTCAGCAGCTACAGTATTTGTAGCTGCTGACTTAATTTTTTCTGAAGGAGTCTGGAGCTCCACTTTATTTTGTAGAGGAATAACAGAATTTATTATCCCTTTCAAGTCTGATATAAAATGATGAGCTTTTCCAAGTTAATAAAATAACTTTTTATTGGAGAAAAATCAGAAGTGTTTTAGAGTATCTAGAGATCTGGAGTTTACAAAAATGCCAAGCAGAAAATTCTTAGGATCACAGATATTGGGATGCTACAAGGCAGGTTAAAGTGGAACTTAAGGCTCCAAACTGAAAATAGGCAGACAGGCAGGATTTTTAATGCAGAAAAGACATGCTTCCTATATCTTATATCTACTTAATGCAAAACATTACCCATAACAATTTCGAAAAAAAATGAATGTTCTTTAGTAAGGAAAATACATTCCACACTAATAATTATGCTACCATAAGAAGTTTGCTGTAAATTGCCTCCAGCGTTGCTCCCGTTTCTTCTTGCTGAAGACCAGAGCCCCTAAACAGCAGTAAATCTGTAGGCTGCCAGCAGATCAGAATCTACATTTTTGTGCCAAAAAAAGCATGCGCAGAGTAAAACTGTAACTGGATTTCAAACAGTACTGTATAGGTACTTAATTTTAATGTTTTACATTGCTATACCTGAAAACAAAAGGGGCCAACATGAAGTGATCTAGCAAATTCCACTGTATGCCAGCCATAGATGGATCAAAATTTGCAGGAAAACCAATCTGATTTTTCCATTTTTTTGAACAAGGCAATTTTGATAGTTTCAACCATCCACTTGTAATCAATTAACCACTTGATCTCCGGAAGATGTACCCCCCCCCCCCCTTTCATGACCAGGCCATTTTTTGCGATACAGCACTGCGTTACTTTAACTGACAATTAAAGTAACGCAGAGGGGAAATCTTCCATTTGGGATACCCTGGAATTCTCTCACTTCCTGTTTTGGCGGAGGTGAGAAAAAAAAAAATAATAGAGAAAAGAAACTGGCATGGGCTATAACCCTCCCTTACTCTATCCAACATGAAACAAACTTTAAATGCTTGCAACGGCCCAATTACTAAACTTATTGCCCCTACAGGTACACTAAGATCATAAATGAGAAAAATATTACTGCCAACAGATCTGTACCTGATCTTGTTCTTTTCTTCTCTACCTGCTCTGGTATCTTACTTTCTATTAGGCCCCTTTCACACTTATACGACTTCAAAGTCGCGCGATTTTACCGCGATTTCGCGGCCGCGATTTTACCGCCTATCGGCGTGGGGGTCCCCCCAAAATCCATACCAGACCCTTATCCGAGCACGCAGCCCGGACGGTCAGGAATGGGGGTGGGGACGAGCGAGCGCCCCCCCCCTCCTGGACCGTACTAGGCCGCATGCCCTCAACATGGGGGGTGGGTGCTTTGGGGCAGGGGGGCGCCCTGCGGCCCCCCCACCCCAAAGCACCTTGTCCCCATGTTGATGAGGACAAGGGCCTCTTCCCGACAACCCTGGCCGTTGGTTGTCGGGGTCTGCAGGCGGGGGGCTTATCGGAATCCGGGGGCCCCCAGATCCCGGCCCTCCACCCTATGTGAATGAGTATGGGGTACATGGTACCCCTACCCATTCACCTAGGCAAAAAAGTGTCAATAAAAAACACAGTACACAGGTTTTTAAAGTAATTTATTAGGCAGCTCCGGGGTCTTCTTCCGACTTCGGGGGTCTCTCCGGCGTCTTCTCCCGGTGTCCGCATCTTCTGCCGGCTCCACCGCTATCTTCTGCCGCTCTTTTGCCAGCGGTGGTCCGAACTTCTGGATCGTCTTCTTCCCTCTTCTCTTCCAGAGATGTTGACATGACGCTCTCTCCAGCTGCAATGGTCTCTGAACGCTCCGCAACGGACTTATATAGGCGGTGACCCAGCCCCCTTATGCCGTCACAGTCCCTGGGCATGCTGGGACTGTGATGTTTTAGGAGGCGTGGTCACCGGGTGATGACCACGCCCCCTTATGATGGCACAGTCCCAGCATGCCCCGGGACAGTGACCTCATAAGGGGGCGTGGTCACCGCCTATATAAGTCCACTGCGGAGCGTTCAGAGACCATTGCAGCTGGAGAGAGCGTCGTGTCAACATCTCTGGAAGAAAAGAAGGCGGCAGAAGTCCGGACCACCGCTAGCAATTGAGCTGCAGAAGATAGCGGAGGAGCCGGCAGAAGATCAGGACACTGGGAGGAGACGCTGGAGAGACCCTCGAAGTCGGAAGAGGACCCCCGAAGTCGGAAGAAGACCCCGGAGCTGCCTAATAAATTACTTTAAAAACCTGTGTACTGTGTTTTTTATCGACACTTTTTTGCCTAGGTGAATGGGTAGGGGTACCATGTACCCCATACTCATTCACATAGGGTGGGGCTCCCTTATTAAAGGGGGCTCCCGGATTCCAATAAGCCCCCCGCCCGCAGACCCCGACAACCAACGGGAAGAGGCCCTTGTCCTCATCAACATGGGGACAAGGTGCTTTGGGGTGGGGGGGCCCTGCAGGGTGCCCCCATGCCCTAAAGCACCCACCCCCCATGTTGAGGGCATGCGGCCTGGTACGGTCCAGGAGGGGGGCGCTCGCTCGTCCCCACCCCCATTCCTGACCGGCCGGGCTGCGTGCTCGGATAAGGGTCTGGTATGGATTTTGGGGGGGAACCCCACGCCAATTTTTCGGCGTAGGGGGTTCCCCTTAGATCCATACCAGACCTAAGGGCCTGGTATGCCCCTGGGGGGGAACCCACGCCGTTTTTTTCATTTAAAACTTGGCGCGGCGTTCCCCCTCAGGATTCATACCAGACAGCTGTCAGCACTGCTTGTCGCTCATCGCGAAAGGAAAAAAAAAAGTTTTCCTTTCCCGATCAGCGAGCCAGGCTTGTGCTTACAAAGTCGTACTGAAGTCGTGTCTGTATTATTCAGGCACGATTTGCATGCTACTTCAGGGTTTAACATTGAGGTCTATGGAGTACAACTCGCATAGAAGTTGGACCAAAGTAGTGCAGGGACTACTTTCAAGTCGGCACGACTTAAAGTCGTGCCAATATGAATGGTAGTCATTGAAAATCATGGAGAATGACTTGTCATACGATTTTGCAGTACAAAATCGTGGGACAAGTCGTATAAGTGTGAAAGGGGCCTTAATCTGCTTTGTAACATCATATCTTCATTTGACTGCTTTACAGCCTCTCTGGTTAGCTCAATAATGCTTCTATAACACATCTGTAAATAATTAAATGATCTCATGATTAAGAACATACTCAAGACTCCAGAACATGTAGACACATATTTGTCATTTTTGACTGATCAAAATAGTTCAACAAAATGTACTGCATTTTACAAGGACTATTCTGAGCCAGATCATCTTACAAATCCAAAATTATTTACTAATCATAGCTGATAAAAATTCTGTCTAGCACTGGTATTTCCAAGGCAGGATTTCTGGCGCCCACAACCCTCACTCACTTCTTGAACATCCTCTGACCTGAGGACAGTTTTGCACTGGTTTCAGTTCTGTATAACTAAAAGTACAATTCTTCCATGGTACCCCGCACAGTGTTCAGGTAAAGCCAACTCCTCTCCTTCAGCCATCCAAATAATTAGGTAACTTTTTTTGCACATAAGAGCAGCTGCACAGGACAGAGAGGCAGCAGGAGCAGTAATTGTCAAATTCTGTGATTAGGGGTGAAGGCGGGGTCAAGCCATGCTGTGTCCATGGACACAGCCAAAGGAGCTCGAGATCAAGCCCGCATGAGTGCCCCATACCAATCGCCTTGCTACAGGGAAACTCACCAAAGAAGGATCAGGGCTTTTGCACAGAGCAAGAATAAACAGATTTAATTACAAAAATATTATACGGTATTAAAATATTATATCCCTCTATAGATAGAGATTTTTTTTTTTTTTTTAAATCACACACATATACTTTAAAAGTGTATCGAAACCCAATTGATTCCCAAAAGTTCTTAGATGAGATGGCTGCATCAATTTTATTTTTTTTCAGGCTTTTATTTGCACTACCTGGTCATTCTGCCAGTAACACTTACTGTCCTAGGGCTGTCAGCTACACTCCTGATGTGGACTAAAAAAAAAAAAAAAAAAAAAAAAAAAAAAACAAACCACACACCACACACTCTATTACAGTGTTTCTCAACCTTTTTACCGTTGGGGAACCCCTGGCAAAAAGTCAGATCTCTGCGGAACCCCGGTTGAGAAACACTGCTCTATTAGATAGTTTTGTATTTCAAAGCTAAAAATATTGCTTTAGACTTACAAGAACACAGTAAGTCACAGGATAAAAAAGTTATTTTTCTGTACTTCCAGAAAATGTACACAACTTGAAAAAAAAACAAAAAATGTAGCCACAACTTCTAAAGACTGGTGTGCTGCAATATGCAGTATCTCACAAAAGTGAGTACACCCCTCACATTTTTGTAAATATTTTATTATATCTTTTAATGTGACAACACTGAAGAAATGACACTTTGCTACAATGTAAAGTAGTGAGTGTACAGCTTGTATAACAGTGTAAATTTGCTGCCCCCTCAAAATAACTCAACACACAGCCATTAATGTCTAAACCGCTGGCAACAAAAGCGAGTATACCACTAAGTGAAAATGTCTAAATTGGGCCCAAAGTGTCAATATTCTGTGTGGCCACCATTATTTTCCAGCACTGCCTTAACCCTGTTGGGCATGGAGATCATCAGAGCTTCACAGGTTGCCACTGGAGTCCTCTTCCACTCCTCCATGATGACATGACGGAGCTGGTGGATGTTGGAAACCTTGCACTCCTCCACCTTCTGTTGGTGGATGCTCAATAGGGTTTAGGTCTGGAGACATGCTTGGCCAGTCCATCACCTTTACCCTCAGCTTCTTTAGCAAGGCAGTGGTCGTCTTGGAGGTGTGTTTGGGGTCGTTACGTTGGAATACTGTCCTGCTGCCCAGTCTCCGAAGAGAGAGATCATGCTCTGCTTCAGTATGTCACAGTACATGTTGGCATTCATGGTTTCCTCAATGAACTGTAGCTCCCCTGTCCCGGCAACACTCATGCAGCCCCAGACCATGACACTCCCACCACCATTGACTGTAGGCAAGACACACTTGTTTTTGTACTCCTCACCTGGTTGCCACCACACACGCTTGACCCCATCTAAACCAAATAAGTTTATCTTGGTCTCATCAGACTTCAGGACATGGTTCCAGTAATCCATGTCCTTAGTCTGCTTGTCTTCAGCAAACCGTTTGTAGGCTCTCTTGTGCACCATCTTTAGAAGAGGCTTCCTTCTGGGACGACAGCCATGCAAACCAATTTGATGCAGTGTGCGGCGTATGGTCTGAGCACTGACAGGCTGACCCCCCACCCCTTCAACCTCTGCAGCAATTCTGGCAGCACTCACATTTATTTCACAAAAGACAACCTCTGGATAGGACGCTGAGCATTTCTTCAGTGTTGTCACATGAATAGATATAATAAAATATATAAAAAAAATGTGAGGGGTGTACTCACTTCTGTGAGATACTGTATTAAATTTTTTTCCTGGGATTGAAATATCCCGTACGCCCAAAATGAGCATTGAGTTCTGCAACCAAACTTCTGTAAAAGGAAAAGGCAAAAAAATAAATACTGCAGTTCAGTAGTGACATCTTGAAAAGGTAGAAGGTAACACACCAAAGATACCTGTAGGAGGAATAGGAGGTTTCACCTAAGGCCCCTCAAAGTCCTGAGCAACATGGAATTTAATAGATGGGGGGGGGGGGGGATAATAAGTGCACATCTTTTTGCAGGAAAAAATAAATAAAATGTGCATTTATTATTTTTTTTTTGTTGGGAGCCTGGAAAGCATTGCACCCACAATCAGCAGATTGTGGGTGCTATGCAGGGCTCCTGCAGACTGTGTGTGTGTGTAAGCTGTTTGACCGTACATCATACAGCCAAGCAGTTACTAGCAGGAAGCATCAATGAACTATCCCCAGTGCTCAACAGCACCGTGGTAGTTCATTGAGAACTACAGTCACTAAGGCTGCCAGGACCTTGTCGTTTTCTAATCACAGAACTCTGTGAATGAGTGATGTGGTCGGCTGCCCTATGGGGAAAAAGATCGCCTGGCACCTGTCACACTGGGGAGCCAGGAAGGTTCTGGGGCAAGTGCATCTGTAACATGTTACACCCTTAATATGGGTGTAACACATTACAAAAGGTGAACATATCCTTTAAAGTGGTTGTAAAAGCTATTTTTTTTTAATAAACATGTTATGCTTACCTGCTCTGTGCAATGGTATTGCACACCACGTGGTTCCTCTTCTTCTGGAATCCCCCCACTGGCGCTCTCTGCTCCTCCTCCCCTGCATGTGCAAGTCGTATGCCATGGGAGCACACAGGCATGCTCCTGAGGTGGGCTGTGTGCGTATATAGGTGCACACAGCATGGCTCAGCCAATACCCCCTCCCCAACAGCATTTGGCCAACACCAGCTGGAAACAATGGCTCCCGCTGCTGCCTGAGTCTCGTGTAAGACTAAGAAGAGAGGAGGTAAGAGATGCAGATGGGCACAGTGCTGGATCAAGGGAGGTGTTTGGGGGGACCACTCCAAGAGATAGCCAGATTTTTTATAACTGAAGCTTGCAGACACACATTTCAAACGCTAAGCGACACCCCTTTTCTAGGATCACATTTTCTACAAAGGAATATGCTCATTTCTGTGCACTGTGCTGTGGTTCAGACTACTGACAAAATGTATAAACCTTCTAGGAGGAGATTTCCCCTCCATTTAGGAACAAGAAAGAAAGAAAGAAAGAAATGTTACACGTGGAAAAGCCACCTCTTTGCCTATGAGCCAGAGAATGTCAATCTTCAATACAGTAAGGGGTTCTCACACATTTACCCAACTGAAAAGAGTTCCAGCATGGCACCTTGTCAGCCTAAATCAGTGTTTCTCAACCTTTTTACCGTCGGGGAACCCCTGGCAAAAAGTCTGAGATCTCAGGGAACCCCTGAAATAATGTTCAGATCTACAGCTTTATTTTCTGCACAGATGCTCAATTCTGGGTTTAACTGGAGATAAGCAGTGTACAGGGGGCAGAAGGGCAGAGCACAGGAGGTCAGGACACAATACAGGGGGGACAGCAGGGCACAATATGGGGCACACATCAGAACATGGGGCACATCATGGGGCATACAGCAGAGTACAGGGAACATTACAGGACTCACAGCGGAGCATTGGGCACACAGAACATGGGGAACATAATAAGGACACACAGCAGAACATGGAGTGCACAGTAGAAAATGGGGATCATGGGGCACACAGCAGAACATGGGACACACAGCAAAACATGGGACACATCAAGGGACACAGCAGGGCATGGGGCACATTAAGGCACAGCAGGGCACAAAGCAGGACATGGGGCACAAGGTGCATACAGCAGGGCACAATACAGAACATGGGGCACATCAAGGGACACACAGCAAGGCACGTGCCACATTACAGGGCTCACAACAGGGCATATTAAGGGACAAAACAGCAGGACACAGGGCACATTATTGGACTCACAGCAGAACATGGGACATACAACAGAAAATGGGGAACATCATGGGCCAAACAGCAGAAAATGTGGAACATCGTGGGGCACACAGCAGGATATGGGGCACATCATAGGGCACACAGCAGGACATAGGGCACATTATGGGGCTCACATCAGGGCACAGGGCAGATTATGGAGCTCACAGCAGCACATGGCAGGGCATGGGGCACACGGCAGAGCATATCACAGGCACACAGCAGGGTATTGGCACATCACAGGGCACACGGCAGGGCATGGGGCACATGACAGGGCATGGTGCACATCGCAGGGCACATGATAGGGCATATCACACATCGCAGGGCATGGGGCACATCACAGGGCACATCACACTGTTGTAGCCATTTTAAATGCAGAGTAGCGTGGGAAGCAGCTGGAATAAGTCTTCTCTTTCCTATTGCGCTGCTCCCCGTTGACCCCTCTCTTCTCGTCTATCCCAGGTGAAGTCACAAGCTGTAGGGGTGGACGGGAGGAAAGGAGGGGCCAGCGTGATATGAAAGAGAACTTATTACAGACGCTTCCTGCGCTACTCTGCCTGTGTTAAAGGAGACCCGATCTACCCGTCAGCTGTGTGTGATTGACAGGTAGATCGCCGCGGAACCCCGGTTGAGAAACACTGACCTAAATACTAATAGCATAGCCATATTACAAGCAGCAAAATCACCTTGGCACTGAATGTTTTCTCCAGCTGGTCCTTGTACTCCTTGATCTGCTGCTCATGGTCTTGTCTGAGCTCTTGAAGGGCCTCAGCCAACTTGCTCTCAAATTCTATCCGTCGACCAGAATCTATTTCTACAATCTTGGTATCATGCCGCGTCTTCATCTCATGCAGCTCCTGTAAAATACAAGAACATATATTTCATATTATTAAGTAAATAAGTGTATGCCTGGACAGCGTGCAATGTATCTCAATGGAATCTTTTTAGAAATTCTCTATAATACCGCCTCTACATAGAGAATACATTTTTTTAACCTGTTAAAACAAGCTGCTAGTAACCAACATCTCACCTGTAACAGAAGAGTAGAGATCTGTGTTATCATGGAGACCACTGCAGCTGTAATGCCCTGTACACACAATCTGACATTCTGACAACAAAATCCATCGGATTTTTTCCGACGGATATTGGCTCAAACTTGTCTTGCATACACACGGTCACACAGAGGTGGTCGGAATTTCCGAACGTCAAGAACGGGGTGACGTCCGATGAGCCCAGAAAAATGAAGTTCAATAGCCAGTGCGGCTCTTCTCCTGATTCTGAGCATGCTTGTCACTTTGTGCCTCGGAATTTTGTGTACACACGATGGGAATTTCCGACATCGGACTTTGTTGTCGGAAAATTTTCTACCCTTTGTCGGAAATTCAGATCGAAACTGTCCGATGGAGCCTACACACGGTCGGAATTTCCAACAACAAGCTCCAATCGCACAGTTTCCGTCGGAAAGTCCGACAGTGTGTACAGGGTATTAGTCTCAAATCTTGTGGCATTAAGACTTATTGCACAAGAAATGGTTCTTTCTTGGATGGAAAGTGCTATGGAGAAACTACTACTTACAAAATGGGGTTTAATCAGTGATCACAAATATCTGCAGGCCAGGTAAGAGAACTCTTGCAGAGTACACCATCTTCTGTACCCCAGACCACTATAAGGGTTCATTCACACCGCTCACATGCTAAGATGTTCCGTTTTAACATGCAGACAACTTAGTTTTGGGCTGCAGTGAGGAAGTGTAATGTGTGTTTTACCACAGATCCTTTTTGTTACCTTTATTTAACGTGCACAAAATGACCATTCATGTCACCGCGAAGCAGTGCAGTGCATTGTGCTGCGCTGCAATGACATGAGCTTCCTTCTTGTGCGCTACAAATAAAAACAAAACAAACGCAGCACGTCTGCTTTTTATCACAGCTCAAAAAGGCATGGTAAACATGAGGTAGATTGTAACTGAATTTAAAAGTGTAGTTCCACCCAAAAGTGGTACCCTGTCCCTACTTCCATCGGACCTCGCAGCGGCGAGGTACGTCAAAAATCCGCCCCCTCCTCCTCCCTCCCCTGCTGCTGGGCCAGTAAGAGCGCAGCACGCATGTACAGTAGGGACCCAGCGATGAAGCTTTACTGGCAATGGCGGCAGCAGCCCCCGACAGTCCAGCCCCCTCCTCCCTCCCCTGCTGCGGTGTCAGTAAGAGCGCAGCGCGCTTCGCGCATATGCAGTAGGGACCCGGCGGTGAAGCCTTATCAGCAATGGCGGCAGCAGCACCCGACAGTCGAAGGAAGCATCGGCTGGGGTGCCATCGCTGGAATCCAGGACAGGTAATTGTCCTAATATTATAAGTCAGCAGCTATATTATGTTAACTTAAAGAGGTGCTCTGCCCCACTAACACCCCACCCCCCACCCCCGGTGGGAGTGGGGCAGAGCACCTCTTTAAGGTTAACCAACTCTCCATCATTTTTTAACTAGGTCGCAAATAAATTTAGGCAAAGCAACAAAGGCCAAGAGTAAACTACGGAAATCAACTGTTTTTTCTATGTGCCCTACTAGTGACTGGCGTTCTTCAAATATAGAGAATGAGCCCCAGTCAGGTTACAACCTGCTGCATCATATCTAAAAGATGCAAAGTATGACCACGCTTTGTCAAAAATAGGTTTTTAACTTTTCAATTTGTTGCCAGTTTGTAATGTACCTGACTGTGTACGTTTTTTTCAAAATCCAACTGCTCCTTGAGGGTTTGCATTTTATTCTCCAGGTCCACTCTCCAAAGCATTTCATCATGCAGTTGTTTTGTTGTGTCCCTCAATGAAGATTCAAGCTGTAATATATAAACAGATGTAAAAAAAATAAAAAAATAAAAAAAATAAATAAGGGAAAAGCAGACAGACATTCACACAATCGGGAGTGAGGAATACCCACAGCGAGCAGCAAAGTGGCAGCTTTTGAAGACATGGGCCATCAGAAAGGCTAGTATACATGATCATAATATACATGTGCCTTGTTTATATTGGCAGATCCCCATTTTGTGTTTTTTACTGAAGATTGACGGGTGCCAGAGGGCATCGAGTGCAGATTGGCCCCTTAAGGCACAAATGCAGAATCACGTATATGTACATGATCCTGCACACAGCTGCTGCCCCGTAGCAGTAAAACGTCTATAGGGCGGTCAACAAGTGGTTAAAGTATGGAAAAAGGGGCACCCTACCTAGAATGTTGCCTTTCCCTCTACGAAAGTCTGAAAGCCATTTAGCGTGTCCTATGATATTATGAACATAAAAGTGGTTCTAAAGCACAAGGTTTTTTACCTTAATCAGTTTTCACCCACGCTATAGCTGAAAGACAGCTACAAGGTGGGATTACTTTGCCAGGAGGGCGTCCATGGACATCCAGCCGTGATGAAGCGCTCTGCGATTGTTGCCTCCTTAGGACCCAGCTGATCACAGATTGGCCCATTACCCCAATCACAGTGGCCTTTTACTATGCGATCAGCTGTGTCCACAGTTGATCATGATGTAAACACAAGCCAGTTATCGGCATTTCTTTCGGAGTGGAGAGCCGATAACGAGCTTCTGTTAAAGGGACATCTACACTGATAATCAGGGCACCGATTATTAGTGTCCTGATTATCAGTGCAGCTTCATCAGGGAAGGAGAAAATTTACGTTTGCAAAATTTTATAACAAACTATGAAAAAACTTTTTTTGTTTTAATTTTTTTTTCTCCTTTGTTTAGCAAAAAATTAAAACCCCAGTGGTGATTAAACACCGCCAAAAGAAAGCTCTATTTGTGTAGATAAAAATTTGATATGAGTACAGTGTTGCAGTGTTCATTCAAAGTGTGACAGCTCTGAAAGCTGAAAATTGGCCTGGGCAGGAAGGGAGTGAAAGTGCCCAGTAGGCAAGTGGTTAATGCATTTAATGCCTGAAGGAAAAAAAAAAAAAAAAAAAAAAAAACCCTTTCTCTGCTGCAGGACCCCCCCCCCCCCCCAATACTTATCTAAGGCCGATCTGATCCAGCGTTGTGCACGAGAACAGCGGCCCTTGCTGCCGTCTCCCTCCTCACATTGGGCAGCTCTCCCGCTGCTGCCAATTAAAATGCAGTGACGGGGGGCTTGGGGCCAAGTCCCGCAGTATGGGGCAATGGACACAGCAGCAGAACTCAGGAGTGAGCCCGCACGGGTGCCTCCATGAAAATCTGTTTCCTATTGGGAGCACCAGCAATAGAGGTGGAGACAGGAGTGCCGGCTGGGGACCTGAAAAGAGGAGGATCGGGGCCGCTCTGTGCAAAACCACTGCAGAGACAGGTAAGTACAGACAGGTTATTTAAAACAAATAAATATATAAAAAAAAAAATAATGTCCTTTACAACCACTTAAAGCTTTGTTTTCACAAAAACTTTAGAACTATATCTGACAGCAGAAGGAAAGGAGAATAGGAAACCTCGTACCTCAGATATCTGTGCCTTCAGGTCTTCGAGCTGCTCTTCCAAACCTCTTTTATTACTCCGAGCAGTGGCAAGCTCCGCTTCTCTTGAATTCAGCTTAGCTTCTGCATCTCTCAGCTGGTTCTGAGCAAGACCCAAATCGGATTCTTTCTTTGCATTTCTGTAACACAATGTGCACAGGTTATCTTATTATACTATAAATTAACACAAATATTCAGGGTTTTGTGTTTCAAGAGGTTAAAAAAAAAAAAAAAAAAAAAAAAAAAAAGGAAGTATTATTAGTGTACAATAAAGGAAGGAAGAAACAACAAGTGCAAGGAAAGACCACAAACCATTCGTTTGGCTTTTTGAACTTGGCTCTTGAAGAGGATTGGTCATCACAAACACATGAGGAGACTCTCAAATACATGGATGAGAAAAAAAAAAAAAAATGGTGCAAAAAGTTCATCTTCTTTTGGCACCTATGGAAGCCTATGATTTTGTACTAGAGGATCATAAGGAACCTTCACTTTTGAAAAAGATGGACCTTGTGCCAATGTTGACATGCTGCGTTTTCCCATAGTGCACATCACATTAGTAGCATGGTGTGATCAGAGACACAGAAGCAACAACTGTTTTCTAAGTTTCATTGCAGTGATGCAGTGTAGAAAAAAAAAAAAACAAACACACACACACACACACACACACACCTAACCACACAGTGTGAATGAGCACTTAAAGTGGTTGTAAATGCACAAGGTTTTTTACCTTCATGCATTCTATGCATGATGGTAAAAAAACCTTCTGTGTGCTCTGTGGGTTCTGGGGTGGGCTGCTCCAACCCAATTCCCCCCATTCAGGGCCAGGACAGAGGGACGGCATCCTGGAACAGTGATAAGAGAAGTGGCAAAAAAAAAGAGCCAGGAGGAGGTGCGCTGTGCTCTCCTCTTATGTCAGAACAGCGCTCTTCCATACAGCACGAGACAGGATCGCTCTAAGATCGCATTGGACTGTACACACACACAGTTTGTGGAGAAGGCAACTATCTGTAATAAATGAAAATATCTTGCGAGCTACCATGTAAATACAAGAAGAGAAAATAGCCAGCTGCTGACACTGTTCACATTCCCATAATATGTGCTGAATACAAACAATTAGACCAAAATATAATTCTGCGCTGTGCTCTCCTTATTAATGCAATTTAAACAATATTACATGTAGTGAAATAATATTTCAATAAAAATCTCAAATAAAAATAAAACGTAAATACTGTATCTTAACTCAAATATATTATTGTGATTAGTGAACAAAATCCATGCAGTAGTTACCTAATAAACCCGCTTGTCAGACATGTTTCAATAGAATTATCTTCCTCTCCTAAATGAAATTAAATCTAATCTACGTAAATGGACTTATATTTTTCATACTTGGTTGGGGGAAAATAAACACAGTTAAAATGAATATCCTACCACGTATCTTATTCATGTTTCAAATGATTCCATTTGGAGTCACTTCTGGTTTTTTTTTTCTACCCATCAATCCTTGGTTTCCCATTTTATATGGAAAGGACAGCGTTCTAGAATCTCCTGGGATGTACTGTATCGCACTAAAGGAGCCGGAGGTTTAGCTCTTCCTAATTTTAAGCTGGATTACCAAGCAATAATCTTAACCTGAATATCAGATTGGAAATATGCAGGGGATTCCAGGTTGTGGGTACTGATGGACCATACTATGGCAGAAACTGACCTATTGGCTATTGTATGGCATCCACGTAAATATAGAACCTTAGCACCTTCAGTAAGGCCTGATTCACACCTATGCATTTTTAGTGCTTTTTGCATTTTGCAGATTTGCACTACAGAACGTGCTCCATAGGAAACCATGGTAAATGGACTGTAGTGCAAATCTGCAAAATGCAAAAAGTACTAAAAATGCATAGGTGTGAATCAGGCCTAACGGCCCTGACGGTATCCACCTTGGCTATATAGGACTCGTTGCACTCCCAATATTCTGTGAAATATAATTCCCCTTTGTTGCCCTCATTACACCATTCCTATTTTTTGCTTGGTTCCTTAGATAAAGAGTTTAGGCCATGGTTTTTAGAGGACAAACCCCAACTTCACCATGTGACCGAAAACTCTAAAGTGAAATCTATGCGATTAATATGTGGTCCAACAAGATATAGGTAAACGGATATCTAGCGATATACTCAGTTATCCCATTTGGTAGGAAGTTTACCACAACCTATTCGATCATTAAACAAATAACTAAATTAGAGGCAATATTTAGACAGGCAGATTCTCCCCAGCATTGTATATCGCAATTTTATAAAGCTTTGCTGTCTTTTCAAGAGTCTGGATGTCCAGCGGACCTACAATCCAGTCTTGATAATATACAAAGAGATAAGATTCTGATACTTTCTCACATTACCTCGCTTTCTTCCAGAATAGAGGAAATTAACTATAAATTGCTTGTTAGGTGGTACTGTACACCTGTTAAAGTTGCATTTGACGTTCTCTTCTAATTCTCCTCTATGCTGGAGAGACTGTGGAGGCCGTGCTACTCATGGTCATATCTAGTGGTTCTGCCATTTTATTCAAAAATATTGGCAGACAGTTATTAATATGGCGTCTATAATACAAAAAGATATAATCCAGTTTGATTCTTGGGTTAGTCTATTTCACAATCAACATCTAGATATAAGAAAAACTCAATAACCCCGCATTTGTTAAATGTGGCAAAATCCTTAATACCTATGTACTAGAAGCAAAAGTCTACACTGAACTTAGCTCAATGGTTACAAAAAATAGATGATGGATATGTTATAAAGAAGAATTTAGGTACAATACCAAGGGCATGGTTGACAAACATTTAAAGATATGGGCATGTTGGTTTGATTTTAAAACGACTTCGTTATATTATAATACAATATTAGATCCCTAATATTATCATATTCTAATGACATAAAGTTGTCAGATGATATAATATATGATATTTGGATAGATATGGTGCAATAGAAGTTCAATATTCTATTAATTACTAATCCCAGGCCTGGAATTGAACGCAGTGCATTGGCATTTATCAGCGCCCCCCCCCCCCTTTTTTTTGTCCTCCTTTCCCTATTCCTTTCATTTTTGCTGTTTTGGTAAAAATAAAAAAAATGCTCTATAAGCAGAGATAATAATTTAAATTACATATTTGTTGTTTGTTTGAATTGTTCCCTTTTTTTCCCCCTCTTTCTGTAAAAGCTAAAATGCCTGACTATGTTTCTGTTCTTTTTGTATTTGTGTTTGAAATGGCAATAAAAAGTTACAAAAAAAAAAAAATTTACTTTATATTTTTATTGAAATATTATCTTAATGCATGTAATATTGTTTCAATTGCATTAATAGGGAGGCGACTATCTGTGCTGGGAAGTATAATGGGAATGGGGAGGGATTTGGGGTGGGAATGAAGAATTTGTGCTTGGGAGTAGAGATGGGCTCAGGCATGTCCGGGATCCTAGTCCCAACCCAACTGATCCCGCGAAGAAGCGGACACTGCACACCGCTAATCACAGGCAATGAGACATTTCCCAGTCTGTGTAGCTGTGGACCGGGAAACGTCTCATTGCCTGTGATTAGCGGTGTGCAGTGTCAGCTTCCTGGTGGGATGGGACAGGTGGGTTGGGACTAGGATCCCATAACGCCTGAGCCCATGCCTACTTGGAAGGGTAAATTGAATGGGGTTGTGCTAGGAGGAATTTGGGAAAATTTCTCCTAGGAAGGGGAATGGGGAAAGAAGATTTGTGCCGGGAGGGGGTTGGGGTGCGGACTTGTGCCAGGAGGGGGTGGGTAATTTGTGCTATCAGAAGGGAATGGGGGATTTGTGCTAGGAGGAGGGATTGGGAAGGGGTTGATTTGTGCTAACAGGAGGGATTTGAACTAGGAGGGAAGATTGGGAGGGTTTGTGCTGGCAGGGGGGTTTTGGGGGAAAGAATTAGTGAAGAAAGAGGATGTGTGCTGGGCGGGTGATTTTTTGGAGTAGGGGAGATTTGCCCTAGGAGGGGGAATTGGGGTGAGATTTGAGCTGGGAGGTGGGATTGGGGAGTAAAGACTTGTGCTGGGAGGGAGGATTTCAACTGGGGGTAGGGGAAACACATGCATTTTTGTTTGGGGAGAATTTTGGTTTGCAGGCAGGATTTATGCTTAGGGGGCGAGTGAGTGTGTTGATTAGTGCAAAGTTTTAGGTTTTTTTGACTGGGAGGGATTTATGCTGAGACAGAATGCTCACACTTTTGGGAGGGGGGCACTAAACAGACCTCCTCACACAGCTGAGATTGGACTCTTTTACAGCAGGTGATGACGAACCTTGGCACCCCAGATGTTTTGGAACTACATTGCTCATTATGCACTCTGCAGTGTAAATAAGCATAATGGGAAATGTAGTTTCAAAACATCTGAGGTGCCAAGGTTCGTCTTCACTGACTTACAGGCACAGCCTCAATCTACACAGTGTAAAGCTAGCTGCTATGTTGCAGTTCTGACCTGTGCAATTCCCAGATCGGAATGGCATTGCAGCTTCAGTAGCCAGCTACACACTGTGCGGATCGAGCCTGTGTCTGTAAGGGAATCCGATTTCAGCCATGTTCTGTGTGTGGGGTAATAGATTGCCTGAGTGCCCAGACTGTGTGCAGTGTGAGGATGGAAGGAGGCGCTCAGCAGAGTTCTCTGCCACCGGTAAACCTGTCCTTTTCACTGCTGACCCCTGAATACTGCCCTACTGACCCCTGTCCTGTTTCCTGCACACCACCCTTCTGACCACTGTCCTCTGCCTTGCTGACCCACATCTTTTGCCCCGATAACACCCGTTTTCAATCCTGCTGACCTGTCATCTGTTCTACTGACCCCTCCTCTGCCCTATTGACTGCCTGTACACCTCCCTATTGACTTTTTCCACTCTACTGCTGATCCCTCATCCTCTGCCCTGCTCACCCCTGTACACTGTCCTACAGGCTCAAATACACTGCTCAGTTGACCTTGCATCCTCTACCCCCCCCCCCCCCCCATCCTGCCTTCGACATTTTTTAAATGCACACCACAACAGACAGGATAAATCTGGCCTTGTTATCAACTCAAAGCAGATTTACCTTTAAGATTGAGCAGGAATTGTATAAGTTATGTTACGTGTCCACCAATAATGATTTTCATTGCCTCCTCACCACCTGTCAAATGTTTTCTGAAGAGTGAATTGAAAGCAGATCACTTATCAGAGAACAACGCTAATGAGCCCAAAAGGATTGGGTCTAAATAAAGGGTAGTCTCACCATTGACCTGTCTCCCCCCCCCCACCCCCCAGGACCCACTCCCTCAATCCCCCCCCTAATGACACAGCCCCCCTACTCCACAATAATGACCCAATCCTCCCCTGACAATATCCTCCTACCAATGACCTAGCCCCCCCCCCCCAAAGCACACCTGTGTTAAAGCCTTGAAGGCACTGGCAACCCCACGATCGGATGAGCCTCCCCTCTGCTCCTGCTGCTGGACACCGTCAGCTGAGCTCAGCTGCCTCTCTGCCCTTCGCCACCCACCTAACAGCCTCTCAAGTCTCACTCTCCGAGCCCCGCCTACTACTGGGTGAGGAGCGGAAGAGGATCACTCCACTAGGGAAGGCAAGGAGATAGGCAGGCGGCTGGCCGGGGACTTGAGCCAAGGCAGAAGAACATTCGGAGCAGGAGCGGAATAGGTATGTGCCCGAAAGTGAAGAAATAGTCCCTCTGCTCTGACCAGAAAGGGGCACAGATAATGGAAAAAATACCCCCCCAAGCTAGTAGGAGCGGCGGAGTAGGGGTGTGAAATTCAGATTTTTTTAAAATGTATTTATCATTCTGCACTGATCAGGGTGGGCAAAAATCAATGCAATAAAAACAAAAACCTGATTTTTTTTTATTTTTATTTCATTTAAATCAGAGTTTTTTTTTATTTTTATCAAATGTATTTGAAATAAAATGCTTTTGGAGTAAACATCTATCTAAAGATAGTTTTCTATTTAAGATACATTAATAAATTTAGTTTATTCAGCATGAAATGGAGCTTAGTTATGTAACATGAGGCTGTATGTTCTGCAATATTTACATTTTTGGTAAACTCATTCAATGAATCCAAGCTCTGCAAGCTGAGATAACATGCACTGCACTGACGCATTCACACAATTTCATAGTAACCAGGAGATAAAACAAAATTTCAGGAATATTCCTTTATCTCATTGTTTTGCAAATCTATGTACACTACAAACTGTATGATTGAATCTTGTTCTGATATTGTTGTTCTACTAACCTGACAGCTTATTATTCTAAATAGGAAACCTTCATTTTATTTGCAAATATTAAAGATTCTAACTACCAGCAAGAATAAGTCCTTACATTTAAAGAGAACCTGTCATTTCAGATCCATCATGGCAGCGCCTGTTAGCGGGCATCCACTCACCCGCTGCCGCCACGTCCCTCACCTTGTTTACCAGCCGTCCCAATAACCCTTTCATGACTAAGCCTATGTTTGAAATTTGGCGTTTTCAAGTTAAAATGAGATAGAGATATAGATATAGATATAGATATATATATATTTTTAGCAGAGAATCTAGAGAATAAAATGGCGATTGTTGCAATATTTTATGTCACACGGTATTTGTGCAGCAGTGTTTTAAACGCAAATTTATGGGACAAGGGACACTTTCATGAATTAAAAAAAACAAACAGTAAAGTTACCCCAATTTTTTTCTATAATGTGAAAGATGATGTTACGCCGAGTAAATAGATACCAAACATGTCATGCTTTATAATTGCACGCACTCGTGGAATGGCGACAAACTACGGTACCTAAAAATTTCCATAGGCAACGCTTTAAAAATTTTTTACGGTTACCAGGTTAGAGTTACAGAGGAGGTCTAGTGCTAGAATTATTGCTCTCGCTCTGACGATTGCGGCGATATCTCATATGTGTGATTTGAACACCGTTTACATATGCGGGCGCGACTTCCGTATGTGTTTTCTTTGCTGCGCGAGCTCGCGGGGACGGGGGCGCTTTAAAATGTATTTTTTTTTTCTTATTTATTTTGATATTTATAAATTGTGCTAAAAAAAAAAAAAAATAATAATTTTGATGACTTATATTGCTGTCACAAGGAATGTAAACATCCCTTGTGACAGTAATAGGTGGTGACAGGTACTCTTTATGGAGGGATCAGAGGTCTAGACCCCCTGATCCCTCCTTTGCACCTCAATGTATTCAGATCGCCGAAAACAGCGATTCTGAATAGTGTATTTTTTTTTAAAAATCGGCGCCATTGGCAGCTGAGTAAATGGGAAGTGACGTCATGACGTCGCTTCCGCGTTTACAATTAGAAGGCTCACACCCACAGCTTCGTTCAAGCCCGGCCCCAGCTGCCGATTGGTCATCGGGCCTCCCGAAGGAACAGGAGGCCTGATAAGAGCGGCGGGAGGGAGAACATCCCCTCCCGCTGCTCCGGTATAACAGCCGAGCGGCTTTTAGCCGCATTGGTTGTTATACCCGGAAAGCCGATCGCCCGTTGTAAAAAATGGTACCGGGATGATGTCTGCAGCTGTGGGCATCATCCCGGTATAACCCCGGAAAGCCGAGTATGCACATCCACGTACGCTCGGCGGGAAGGTGATAAAGCGAATAGGACTGTCGGTGAGTCAACAGCGGGTCAGAGGAGGAGCCACTGGGGGACAGAGATGACTGTTGCTTTTTAAAAATTATGATTTAAATCAAGACTTTTTACTAGTGATTTAAATTGAATCCACCCTGGCTGTGACTGTCTTAGAAATTGCCCGGGCACCTGTTCAAATCCAATCCGGGGACAGACATGGTCCGGGGACAGTGTCCTCAGTCCGGGGACTGTCCCCGGGGACGTCTGGTCACTCTATGTTAGGGACAAATTTCTGCTCGGCCCGAACTGCTCGCCTAACTCTACTTGTCACCCCTACCAGTGACCCAGCCCCCACCCCACATGATCCAGAACACCCCCCACCCCCCCCCCCATGATCCAGAACACCCCCCACCCCCCCCCCCATGACCTAATTCCCCCACAAACATGACAGTCCTCATCTCCCAATGATCCAGACCCCCCCCCCCCCATCCATCCTCCTCTTCCCCATAGATCCATTACCCCCCTCATCCCCGCACTGACCGGGCCTGTAATTGTCGGTGCTCCTCCCGGGTCTTCCCGAGCTCCACCTGCAGTCGGGCCTTCTCGTTGGCGGTGAGGTCCAGCAGTTTGCGGGCATCGGCCAGTTCAGTCTCATAGAGCAGCCTGAGGTTCGTCACCTCCCGGGAGCTCACCTCCTCCCTCTCCTCCAACTGTAACCTCAGCACCGACTTGTCCGCCTCCAGGGACCGGACCCGCTCGATGTAAGCGGCCAGCCGGTCATTGAGGTGCCGCAATTCATCCTTCTCCTGCAGCCGGGACATGCGAGTGGGGCTGCCCGGGGACAGAAGAGGGGGAGCCCGGGGGCCGCTTCTACCGGGAGTGGACGCAGCCATGTCCGCTATGTGTGTGAAGGAGAGAGGCCGGGTGTCCGCCTATAATGGTTCCCCCTGGAAATCCCGGCTGGACCGCTCAGGTACCGGGGAGGGGGGAGGAGAGATCCGGGTACCGCAGGTGACCTGACTTCCGGGTCCGAACCGTGCCTTATGTGTGCGACCGCGGGATGGATCACCTTATCCCGGGGACCGTCACCTGTATACATCTATATATCCTATATACTAACTCCAATATACATCTATATATCCTATATACTCCAATACATCCCATATACATCTATATGTCCTATATAAACAAATATACATCTATATATCCTATATACTCCAATACATCTATATATCCTATATACTCCAATATACATCTATATATCCTATATACTCCAATACATCTATATATCCTATATACTCCAATATACATCTATATATCCTATATACTCCAATACATCCCATATACATCTATATGTCCTATATACACCAATATACATCTATATATCCTATATACTCCAATATACATCTATATATCCTATATACTCCAATATATCCTATATACGCCAATACATCTATATATCCTATATACACCAATACATCCCATATACATCTATATCTCCTATATACTCCAATACATCTATATATCCTATATACACCAATACATCCCATATACATCTATATCTCCTATATACTCCAATACATCTATATATCCTATATACACCAATACATCCCATATACATCTATATATCCTATATACTCCAATATATAACTCTGCATATCCTATATACTCCAATATACATCTATATATCCTATATACTCCAATACATCCCATATACATCTATATATCCTATATACACCAATACATCCCATATACATCTATATATCCTATATACACCAATAGCCCCAATATACATCCACAACTATACAGCAATATACCCCATATACACCTATACATCCCATATATCCCAATATCTCCCATATACACCAATATATCCCATATACGCATCTATATCCAATATACACCTATTTATTGATTTATTTCAGGTACTTATATATAGCGCCGTCAATTTACGCAGCGCTTAACATATACATTGTACATTCACATCAGTCACTACCCTTACAATCTAAGGTCCCCAACTCACATTCATACATATTAGGGACAATTTAGACAGGATCCAATTAACCTACCAGCATGTCTTTGGAGTGTGGGAGGAAACCAGAGTACCCGGAGGAAACTCACGCAGGCACAGGGAGAACATGCAAACTCCAGGCTATACCTCCAATATACATCCATATACCCCAACACATCCCATATACACCTATACATCCCATCTCTCTAATATACTGATATTAAAGAATAACCCCATCACCATCCCCCTTCCTTGTCCCTCCCTTCACCATCCCCCCCTCCATGTACTTCCCATCACCATTCCCCCCTTCCATGTACTTCCCACCACTATTCCCCCCTTTAATGCTCCCCCCATCACCATTCCCCCCTTCCATACTCTCCATCACCTTTCCCCCCCCCCCTTCCATACTCCCCATCACCATTCCCTCCTTCCATACTCCCCATCATCTCCCCCCCCCCTTCCATACTCCCCATCACCCCCCCCCTTCCATTCTCCCCATCACCCCCCCCCTTCCATACTCCCCATCACCATTCCCCCCTTCCATACTCCCCATCATCCTCCCCCTTCCATACTCCCCATCACCATTCCCCCCTTCCATACTCCCCATCACCTCCCCCCCCTTCCATACTCCCCATCACCATTCCCCCCTTCCATACTCCCCATCACCCCCCCCTTCCATACTCCCCATCACCATTCCCCCCTTCCATACTCCCCATCATCCTCCCCCTTCCATACTCCCCATCACCATTCCCCCCTTCCATACTCCCCATCACCTCCCCCCCCTTCCATACTCCCCATCACCATTCCCCCCTTCCATACTCCCCATCACCCCCCCCTTCCATACTCCACATCACCATTCCCCCCTTCCATACTCCCCATCACCCCCCCCCCCTTCCATACTCCACATCACCATTCCCCCCTTCCATACTCCCCATCACCTTTCCCCCCCCTTCCATACTCCCCATCACCATTCCCCCCTTCCATGCCCCCATCACCATTCCCCCCCCCCCCTTCCATACTCCCCATCACCATTCCCCCCTTCCATACTCCCCATCACCTTTCCCCCCCCTTCCACACCCCCAATCACCATTCCCCCCTTCCATGCCCCCATCACCATTCCCCCCTTCCATACTCCCCATCACCTCCCCCCCCCTTCCATACTCCCCATCACCATTCCCCCCTTCCATGCCCCCATCACCATTCCCCCCTTCCATACTCCCCATCACCTCCCCCCCCTTCCGTACTCCCCATCACCATTCCCCCCTTCCATACTCCCCATCACCATTCCCCCCTTCCATGCCCCCATCACCATTTCCACCTTCCATGTCCCCCACCACCTTTACCGCTGTCCCTGTACCCCCCATCATTATCCCCCCTCCATGTCCCCCCCATCACCATTCTGCCGCCCTTCCATGTCCTCCCCCCATCACAATCCCCCCCTTCCATGTCCTCCCATCACCACTCTTCCCCTTCCATGTCCCCTCATCACCACCCCCCCATCACCATTTCTCCCCTATATCACATCATGACCCCCTGTTACCCTCCGTCATCCATTACTATCCTTCCCATATCACAACATGTCCCCCCCATCACCATTACCCCCCTTCTGAGTCCTCCCCCTATCACCAGTCTCCCATTTATCCCCTATATCACACTATGACCCCCTTTTACCCTCTGCCACCCATCACTGTCCCTCCCATATCACAACACATCCCCCCCCCCATCACCATTATCCCCCTTCCATGTCGCTTGTCCATCACCATTCTGTCCCCCATATCACAACATGCCCCTTCCCATCAGCATTCTTCCCCTATATCACACTACACCCCCCCTCCTCCATGTCCCCCCTATCACCCACCCATTTCACAATATATCCCCCCCATCACCATTTCTCCCCTATATCACACCATTTCCCCTTAGATACCCTTTGACCCCCATGGGGTCTCGCATACACCCTAAACTGTGACTGCCCGCACCCTCTGAATATATCTTAGGGCCCATTTGAATCTATGCGGATGCATTATTTTGTGGCGTTATGGGTGGCGTTGATGGGTGTGAACTTCACATCCCACTCTCTCATATACAGTATACCCTTGTAGGATGTCAGTCTGTTACACGCCTGGACTCCACATCATTGCAAGGAGGATCTATCACCATTTGTTGTTCAAAATAAGTTACCACTTGTTGTTTTATGATATATACTGTTGGGAATATTTAGTCTTTGACTACCTAATTTCTACCCAGCTTGACTTAAACACATAAACCCATTTAGTGTTGTCCAATTTACCTTTACCTTTGCATCATTGGTGGCTCATTCTTACAATTCATTTTACCTCCATGATTGTATATATACCCTGGGAGCCTACACATAAGGAGTGTCCCATTATTATATACCTATTTTGAGTGTTTCTACATTTTGAGAGTTATTCCTTAACCTCTTCCCCGCACATTTATGTTATATACTCTCTTTATGTTTAGGGGATCTCCTTGTGGCATTATCCGATCCTTGTGGACTCTTTTGCCATTAATTGCGCTCCCTGCATCACCCCCTTTCCTCCCTGTCCTTTCTCCCTTCCCCTCCTCCCCTTTCCCCATCCCTACCTGTGGCAAACAACACCTCCTCATTTTCCTTGCTTTGCATTGCAATGGAATGAATCAAATAGATATTAAACTACCCTAAATATGGCTTGGTACTGGTATGGATGCTGGGGACTGTGGGGTGACGCGGATCTTGCTTGAAAGTGGTCCTTAATATGCGTGTATGGTCAATTTGTCTGTAATGCCGCGTAAATAATTTCACTTATCTATTCTTACGCTAGATAATACAGCTTATCCTTAATTACCCCTGAAGAAGGAATGCAACAATTTATTCCGAAACATTTTGGGTTTCCTGAAATTCACATGATTGTCCTTGGCCTCTCACTGTGAGACCTTTTGTATGATTCAGATACCAGCTGTATATATGTTATAGCATGACCACATCTGTCTTCTTTTTATAACTAAGATTTTATGTGCAATATGTTTGTATAATAAAATTTTGTAATATTTTTCATATCTGTTTCTTACTTCTCTTACTTCTCTACTTGGTCTTATCCCTTACCCGTACAATCCCTGGGGCACACTTTTCCATTTTTTCTCCAATATTTTGGGATGTGGCTTGGGTTTCCTATTTTCAGACCTTAGGTAGCAAACCACTATTGTCCAATTTGTGGCGTTAGGTGCATTGACCTGAGTTAACAAGTGTTTTTTTATGGCGCTAGTCACAAGGGCACTGAGGCCTATGAATTGGCCTTTTGTTTATGTGTCTGGAGCCACCAGGTTCTGCATACAGGCAGCCAATGTAAGTGTATGGGGGACACAACAGCTGCATGGACACAGCTTGTCCTATTTTGACAGACATGCTGGACCCTGAACCCAGACAGCATGCCAGATTGGGACGAGCGGCTGTGTCTGTGTCCCCCATACACTTACATAAACTGCCTGCACTCAGAACCTGGTGGCTCTAGATGCATAAACACAGGGCCCATTCATGAACTACGGGCCTCAATGCCCAAGTGGATGAGGCCTATCTGTTTGGATGTGCTTTTTCAATGCGTTGAATGCGTTTCAATGCGATTGGGACGAGCGGCTGTGTCTGTGTCCCCCATACACTTACATAAACTGCCTGCACTCAGAACCTGGTGGCTCTAGATGCATAAACACAGGGCCCATTTATGAACTACGGGCCTCAATACCCATGTGGATGAGGCCTATCTGTTTGGATGTGCATTTTCAATGCGTTTTTGAACTTAGAATTTTCTGCGTACAGGCAGCCAATGCGTACAGGCAGCCAATGTAAGTATATGGGGGACACAACAGCTGCATGGACACAGCTTGTCCTATTTTGACAGACGTGCTGGACCCTGAACCCAGACAGCATGCCAGATTGGGATGAGCGGCTGTGTCTGTGTCCCCCATACACTTACATAAACTGCCTGCACTCAGAACCTGGTGGCTCTAGATGCATAAACACAGGGCCCATTCATGAACTACGGGCCTCAATGCCCATGTGGATGAGGCCTATCTGTTTGGATGTGCATTTTCAATGCGTTTTTGAACTTAGAATTTGGAGAGGATAGGGTTACCAACCATCGAACCAAGGCTTGTTATTACCTGTGGCCAACTCATCAAAATGCACGTTTGTGGAGGAGCTGCCAATAACTTCTGTAAACCTCCAAACACCCTGTTCAAATGCCCTGTTTTCACCTTCACATTTTATATAGTATCTCACAAAAGTGAGTACACCCCTCACATTTTTGTAAATATTTTATTATATCTTTTCATGTGACAACACTAAAGAAATTACACTTTGCTACAATGTAAAGTAGTGAGTGTACAGCTTGAATAATAGTGTAAATTTGCTGTCCCCTCAAAATAACTCAACACATAGCCATTAATGTCTAAACTGCTGGCAACAAAAGTGAGTACACCCCTAAGTGAAAATGTCCAAATTGGGCCCAATTAGCCATTTTCCCTACCCGGTGTCGTGGCTTGTTATGCCTTGTACACACGGTCAGACTTTCCGACGGAAAATGTGCGAACGGAGCTTGTTGTCTGAAAATCCGACCTTGTGTAGGCTCCATCGGACTTTTTCCATCGGAATTTCCGACACAAAGTTTGAGAGCAGGATCTAAAATTTTCCGACAACAAGCTCTGATCGCACATTTTCCGATCGTGTGTAGATCAATTCCGATGCACAAAGTGCCACGCATGCTCAGAATCAAGCAGAAGAGCCGCACTGGCTATTGAAATTCATTTTTCTTGGCTCGTCGTATGTGTTGTACGTCACCGCGTTCTTGATGTTCAGAATTTCCAACCAACTTTGTGTGACCGTGTGTATGCAAGGCAAGTTTGAACCAATGTCCGTTGGAAAAAATCAGATGGATTTTGTTGTCGGAATGTCTGATCGTGTGTACAGGGCATTAGTGTTACAAGGTCTCAGGTGTGAATGGGAAGCAGGTGTGTTAAATTTGGTGTTATCACTCTCACTCTCTCATACTGGTCACTGGAAGTTCAACATGGCACCTCATGGCAAAGAACTCTCTGAGTATCTGAGAAAAAGAATTTTGCTCTACATAAAGATGGGCTAGGCTATAAGAAGATTCTCAAGACCCTGAAACTGAGCTGCAGCATGGTGGCCAAGACCATACAGCAGTTTAACAGGACAGGTTCCACTCAGAACAGGCCTTGCCATGGCCGACCAAAGAAGTTGAGTGCATGTACTCAGCATCATATCCAGAGGTTGTCTTTGGGAAATAGACGTATGAGTGCTGCCCGCATTGCTGCAGAGTTTGAAGGGGTGGGGATCAGCCTGTCAGTGCTCAGACCATATGCCGCACACTGCATCAAATTGTTCTGCATGGCTGTCGTCCCAGAAGGAAGTCTCTTCTAAAGATGATGCACAAGAAAGCCCGCAAACAGTTTTGCTGAAGACAAGCAGACTAAGGACATGGATTACTGGAACCATGTCCTGTGGTCTGATGAGACCAAGATAAACTTTTTTGGTTCAGATGGTGTCAAGCATGTGTGGCGGCAACCAGGTGAGGAGTACAAAGACATGTGTGTCTTGCCTACAGTGAAGCATGGTGGTGGGAGTGTCATGGTCTGGGGCTGCATTAATGCTGCCAGTACAGGGGAGCTACAGTTCATTAGGGAACAATGAATGCCAACATGTACTGTGATATACTGAAGCAGAGCATGATCCCCTCCCTTCAGAGACTGGGCCGCAGGGCAGTATTCCAACATGATAACGACCTCATACGCACCTCCAAGACGACCACTGCCTTGCTAAAGAAACTGAGGGTAAAGGTGATGGACTGGCCAAGCATGTCTCCAGACCTAAACTCTATTGAGCATCTGTAGGGCTTCCTCAAACAGAACGTGGAGTAGCGAAAGGTCTCTATCATCCACCAGTTCTGTGATGTCATCATGGAGGAGTGGAAGAGGACTCCAGTGGCAACCTGTGAAGCTCTGGTGAACTCCATGCACAAGAGGGTAAAGGCAGTGCTGGAAAATAATGGTGGCCACACAAAATATTGACACTTTGGGCCCAATTTGGACATTTTCGCTTAGGGGTGTACTCAGGGCCAGCATCAGGGGGGTACAGGCAATACACTAGTAAGGGGCCCGAGCATCCCAAAGGGCCCGCTGTGCCCAGGGCCAGCCTGCACCCCCATACATCAGCTAATGAATGAAAGTGATAGCACAGCAGGCAGCCGCTGGTTGTGCGGCACTCACAATAGAGAATGACACAAACTGTACACAAGCCGCCGCCTGATTCCTCCTCCCTGTGTCCGTCCCCCCCCCCCCCCCAAGGTGATTCTGCACTCCCTCTGTTTCCTTCACTGCTGAGGTGGAGCCTGCTGCTACTAGGTTACTAGTATTGTGATTAGGCGGGGTGGGACTCGGGGAGGGGGTGTGGTCAGTCTCGTCAGTGGTGGGAGTGGACCCAGCCCTCTCGGTGCATGCATTGCAGATGCAAGACAGAGAGCAGCATGGAAGGTAAGTCACCAGTGTGCAGTGGCGTTCTGCTGTGCTGTAGATTGGAGTGGACCAGTGAAAATGGATGAGGATGATTTTGGGTGAGGATGAAAGTTACATTGTGGAGAGACTCTTCACAATGTAACTCTCATCCCCACCCACAATCATCCTCATCAATTTTCACAATGTAACGCTCAGTGGCGGCCCAGCCATACGTGGCACCGCCCCTCTATCCATGCGTCCGGTCCCCTAATCTACATGCAGGGCGCTGGACGCATGGATTCCAATGGGGAATTTTGAAGCATGTGATTAGAGCCAGAGGCTCTAATTAGCTTCAAAATAGGGTGGGCTCGGGGCGCAGAGCACTGCACCTGAAGCCCACCCAGTTGTGGGAGAATAGCGAACGAATATTCACTATTGTAACACTGATTCCCCTCCCGGCCAAACAGGACGTGGGCCGTGAGACTCATTTACCAACTGGACAAAAGGAGAATCGATCCTATTGGCCGAGGAGGGAGGAGACACACGGCCGAGGACCAAGAGACTGACCTACCAGTCGCCAAGTCTGATCCTCGGGCCCCTCCATGCAGAGTGCTGTGCTGTGGCTACGGAAGAGAGGAGCACGCGTTGATCGCTCCTGTGACAACTTGGACACCTCATCGATCCACACCGACATCGATCCCCACCTGCCGCCAACCTCATCTAGCATCCCTGGGCACGGAGCCTGCACAGAGCCCCCTATTATCCCCAACACAGGGTAAGAGAGCCAGCAACCGGGGGGGGGGGGGTGTGACCGCCGGGTGGTGGCATGCTGGAGCAACGGGGAAGTGGGGGGTCAAGTAAAACCCCCCCTACCAATAGAGCACCAGCTGCCACTGAACTCCATCATCCTCCTCCCCACCCAAAATCATCCATCCCTTTCCTGGAGAGGGATGTGGATATTCTGGGGGGGTATGGGGATACATTGGGATAAGAGTGTTAAAATAAAAGTAGGTGCACCAAAGGACTCGTGGGATGGTCAGTGGGTGGATTCAGTGGGACGGCCAGTGGGCGGGCCCTGGGGAATGTTGGCAGTCAGGCCAGGGGGGGGGGCAATTCTAAAGCGGTGTAAGGGGCCCCGAAATTTCTGATGGCTGCCCTGGGTATACTCACTTTTGTTGCCAGCGGTTTAGACATTAATGGCTGTGCGTTGAGTTATTTTGAGGACAGAAAATTTACACTGTTATACAAGCTGTACACTCACTACTCTACATTGTAGCAAAGTGTCATTTCTTCAGTGTTGTCACATGAAAAGTTATAATAACATATTTACAATATTTAATAGTTTTGGGAGGTGATCTAAATTTAACTTTGGATCCTGCTATGGATACCTCAAAGGGTAATTCATATATCTCTTATGTTCGCTTAAATAGGTTAAAGCGGATGCTTCACTCTTTACGAATATGGAAATAAGTGTAGTAAAGCTTTTGTACGCTCAATTTCTAAGAAATAGTCCAGATGTTACATTCCTAAGGTACGTTGTCCTCAGCGGGGACTTGTATGTGCTACTGAACAAATAGCTTACAATTTTTATGACTATTATTTTTCACTATATAATTTAAAGGATTCTAGTGTATCAACATCAGATAGATTCAGTTACCCCCAACTTTGTGACTATATTCATAGCACTGGTTTTCCCAGTGTGTCGGAGGAGAAGGCAAAGAGCCTTCTGACTCCTTTTTCATTGGAAGAAGTCACCCAGGTCATCAAATCTTTGAAACCAGGTAAAAGTCCGGGGCCTGATGGATTTCCAGGTATATTTTACAAGCAATTTGGAGATATTCTTAATCCTGTCCTGTGTAATCTTTATAATGAAATTAAACCAGATTGTCCATTTACTAAACAGGCACAGGAGGCATATATTATTCTTATAGCAAAAACAGAAAAGGCTCCTGCTCAATGTTCCAGCCATAGGCCCATTTCTTTGATAAATGTTGACCTAAAAATCTATGCTAAACTATTGGCCACACGTCTACAAATGTGATACACTCTTTAATAGGGTTAGAACGGGTGGGATTTGTACCAAATAGGGAAGCTTGGGATACTATCCTAAAGAAAAGCCTTTTGATACATTATGCCCGGAGATCAAAGAGCCGCTCTATCTTCTAGCTCTAAATGCGGAAAAGGCCTGTAATCACCTAGATTGGAAGTTCATGGTAGCATAATTGGAACAAATAGGTCTTCCAGGAGAATTTATACAGAAAATAATGGCTTTATATACCGCTCCATCAGCAAGGATAAAGGTTAATGGGACATCATCTTCGCCTGTTAAAATTTCTAACGTGACACGCCAGGGTTGTCCGCTATCACCATATCTGTATATTTTGGCCATGGAACACCTGGCGGCTGCTATAAGGTCAAATCCCTTAATTAAGGGGATCCAAGTGGGCAACAATTCATATAAACTGAGTATCTTCTCAGATGATTTACTCATATATGTATCTAATCCAAGAATAGCTTTTCCCAATATCCTTCATGAACTGGAACAATTTGGTTTCTATAGCAATTTTAAAGTAAATGTCACAAAATCTTGTTGTCTCAATAGTACTTTACCAATAAAGGAAAAAGAAATGCTAGCAAATAATTTCCATAGTACAATCTCTTAAATATTTAGGGGTCAATATTGCCCCCTTAGAAGAAAAAAATGTATGAGCTGAACTATCTTCCCTTACTTAACTCCACAATTAGTAGGTTGCGGTATGAGAAACTTTCTTGGTTAAGGAGAATGGCAATATACAAGATGGCTATTCTACCTCGCTTTTTGTATTTATTTCAAACACTGCCTATAGCTCTTCCACGGACTTTCTTTCGTTCCCTAAGATCTAGCTTACTTCAATATCTTTGGCCGAATTCTTCGGCTAGACATTGCTACGATATTCTGGTAAAGCGGAAGATAGAGGGAGCGCAGGTTTACCGCAGATGGAATTTTACTATATAGCTTCAGTATTGACTATAATACTGGGCTGGTTCCATCGAGAGAGATTAAAACAATGGGTAGCTATTGAACAGCAATAAATAGACGTTCATCTGACCTCTCTTCCATGGATTGCACCTAAATTTACATCTAGACAAACACTCCCACGTTTGACCCAGTCTTTATTGAGAGTCTGGAAACGGGCTGTTCGACGGTCGGGTGTTTCTTCAGTACCAGGCCCATTAACCCCGATAATGGGTAATAAAGAATTTCTGCCTGGCTTGTCCTCAGATTCTTACGATTGATACGGCCAACTCCTTCTGCGATTACACAAGCTCTGGCACCAAAAAGACTTCAGGCACTTAATACGATAATGACTATTAAACGCAATTATGTGAGTCAGTGGTTTCATTATCTCCAGCTTCATCATTATTACAGACACCTATCCAAAATGACCTCACTCCTCAGGGACTTAACCTCATTTGAATCTCTTTGTAGTGGGCATACAGGGTGTTCCAGCACTATTTCAACGTTATATGGTATACTTTTATCCTGTGCATTTCCTTTAAGCCCGTATTACACTAGAGACTGGGAGAGAGAATTGGGCCATCTGATCCCCGTAGAAGAATGGAAGAAAGCTTTTTTGTTAACTTTCAAATCTAGCTCTTCAAACTACATACAAGAAAAGAACTATAAAATATTAACTAGATGGTACAGATGCCCGGCGAGGTTACACAGAATTTCTCAGATCTATCCCAAGGAGTGTTGGTGCTGCGGAAGAGATGTAGGTACAATGATTCATATATGATGGACTTGTCCCCAGATTAAAGAATCTTGGCATTCTATATTTCAAATTTGCTCCTCTGTCACTGGCATATCTTATCAGAAATCTCCAGAAATAGCTTTACTATCTATATACCCGGGCTCCAATGCGAGAGGCCACGAAAGGACTGCTCCCCTTCCTACTCTCCGATGCACGAATAATCATACCCAGACACTGGAATACAAGAGTTGCTCCCACTATTAAAGAGTGGGTAAATAAGTAAGTAAATTGATTAAAGAGAATGGAGGAAATATCAGGTAGTATACAGGGATATATATGTGAAAACCTCGCGCCAAAAAAACTTTTTTTGTGAGAATCTTTTTACAAAAAGCTGCTATCCCCCAAACTGGGTGAGAGATCCAGTGCGAATATGAAAATGTGTATACCGGGGGGAGCTGAATAAATTTACTGTTAGCTACAATGTATAAAGATATGAAAACCCAACAGCAATGATTTAAATATGCATCAATGTGCTATACAAAAAACCTATATAATAGCGTGTAAATACAGCGTGTTAGAAAAAGATAACATCTATTTTTTTTTTTTTTTTTTTTTTTATTTATATCAGGCAAGGGGGGCCCGCATGGACCGACATACAAATAGTAAACATCAACACGTTAACAGTCATAACGTTGAGCACAAACATATAATCCAATATATAGTTAAGCCTGTTATTTCTTTCTGTTAACATCTGTCGTCTCAACGCTTTGGTAACAATTAGAATATAGGAAAAAACAAGAATATAAACCGGAAGAGGAATATTCTACGTATTCTTTAAGTATTCTTGTATTAAGTGGTGCAGTCCATCAGGCTCCCCTCCTACCATTATTACTTTAAAGTCTTAAGATTAGAAAAAGAGTAAGAGCGAGAGTAGGGGTAGAGAGGTGGGGATAGGATGTGGGGGGGGAGGGGGGGGGGGGGGAGTGGACACGTGCCCCGCAATCACGGAGTATTTAAAGAACCCTCCGAGGCATGACCGTACTTGTGACACAGATGTGTGTCTCGTATGTTAATTTACCATGTGGTTGATTGGAGGGTTATTCAGGTCTCCATCAGGGTTTGGCCCTCGCTGGAATAAATGAACATATTCCACAACTGCCATGTCTTGGAGAATTCTTCCTGTCTGTTTTGAGCTGTGTGTATAAGGTCTTCCATTCTTTTGATTTCTTCTACTTTTTTGATCCACAAGCCTAAAGTTGGGGGTGTCTGGGATTTCCAGTGGAGCGGTATGCAGGCTTTAGCTGCGTCCAGAAGGTGGCGGAGCACAGACTTTTTATATATTTTGGTAGGTATATTGGATGCATGTAAGAGAAAAAATGCCGGGTCATTAGTAATGTTATAGTCTGTAAATTTCTGTATAATTGTCTGTATTGTATGCCAGAAGTTCGTCAGTTTAGGGCACGACCAGAATATGTGTAATAATGTCCCTTTTTCTGCTTGGTATCTCCAGCAGAGTTCAGGTGTCATTGGGAAGTATTTGTGTAAGAGTGTTGGGGTTCTATACCAATGTGTTAAAATTTTGTAATTCGTTTCTTGGGTTTTGGCGCATATCGAGGATATGTGTGTGAATCTAATAATTTGCTGTCTTTTGGTACTGTTAAAATTACAGTTTAGTGTCTTCTCCCATTTAAGTAAGCCTGGTGGTACGAAATCTGGTGTGGGAGTGTTCAGTAAGGTATATGTCAGAGAGAGTGTATGCTGTAACACCCCCGGCGTCGAGCACAGGTCCTCAAATGTGGTAGGTGGTAGGGCATTTGAGGGGGGCTGAATTGATTTGAGGAAATGGCTCAGTTGGAGGGCCCTCAGGAAATCTAGGTGGTAAAGGCCCGTAGGTGCAGCAAGTTCTGCGCTCGTCCTCCACCTCCCCCCAACGCTAAAGTGGGAGGCTTGATAAAGACCCTCTCCAGCTAGTCTCTCAAAGATTGCGTCCTGTAGGCCTGGCGCAAACAAAGGGTTTCCCAGTACTGGGTATAAGGGAGAATTTGGTGAGAACAGGGATGCACGGGGCAGAAGACGAGCACAGACCTGTATGGTGTTTCCTATTAGAGGGTGTTTCTTGATTTCAATCGGAACTGCTGAGCAGCACCAAGGGGCTCTCCGGAGTGGAACTATACTTTGTTTCTGTTCTATCTGAGTCCAAAGTTTGGTATCGGTATGACGGCACCAATCTATCAATCTTCCTAGGTGTATTGCCCGATAGTATGTGCGCACATCAGGGAGTGCTAGTCCGCCATGTTGTTTGGGGAGGATTAGTATTTTGTTAGAGAGTCGTGGTCTCTGTTTGGCCCAGACAAATGTCGTAAAGAGCGATTGTACTTTCCTGAAATAAGCCGCGGGTATCGCGACGGGTAGTGCCTGCATAAGGTAAAGGAATTTAGGTAGTATAGACATCTTTAGTATGTTGCAGCGTCCCAGCCATGAGTGCAGTCCTGTGTCCCATTGGTTTAAGAGAGCTTGGACTTTTTTTAAAAGTGGTGGGAAATTCAACTCGTATAGTTTGGACAAGGTTTGTGGTATGTGTGTACCTAGATATTTTAATGAGGTAGTAGTCCATTTCAAATTGAAGCTAGATTGGAGAAGCGAGTGTTGTGGTTTAGGAATTCCCACCTCCATAGCCTCTGATTTGGTGAAATTGATCTTCAGATTTGAGAGGGACCCATATAAGTCAAATTCCCTAAATAGGTTTGGGAGTGATATCGTTGGTTTCGTGATTGAGAACATAAGGTCGTCTGCATATGCAGACACCTTATATTGTGACTGGTTTATGGTAACTCCCGATATGTTTGGGTTTAGCCTTATGTGGCACAGAAAGGGTTCGAGAGAGAGTGCAAAAAGAAGGGGCGATAGAGGGCACCCTTGCCTCGTCCCGTTGGTGATTGGAAACTCGTCTGAGATCACGCCATTCGCCCTGACCCTGGCCGTCGGTGTGGTGTAGATCGCTTTTATCCAGCGCATCATGTTATCGCCTATTCCCGCGTGTCGGAGTGTTTCAAACATGAAGGACCAATTTACACGGTCGAACGCCTTTTCGGCATCGGTGCTTATAAATATACTCGGTATTTTGGTGAGGTTAGCTGCGTGTAGTAGGTTTAAGACTTTGATGGTATTGTCCCTCGCCTCTCTACCCGGAACGAAGCCCACTTGATCTAAGTGTATTAAGTGGGGAAGGTGTTGTTGTAGTCTGGTCGCTATTATTTTTGTAAATAGTTTGAGGTCAGTATTAAGTAGGGAGATTGGGCGGTAGCTCCCACATTGGGTCGGATCTTTCCCTTCTTTCGGAATGACCGATATTTGGGCCTGTAGTGTGGATCTATGGAACAAACCTCCCTCTGTAAGATCGTTAAATAGTTCGGTCAAATGATCTCCCAGAGGCAGTAAAAGAGCCTTGTAGTATTGTATCGTAAGGCCGTCAGGACCTGGGGCTTTCCCTGGCTTAGTGTTTTTAATTGCTACTTGTATTTCTGTCAATGTGATAGGTTCCTCTAATAATGCACTTGTATCAGTCGTCAGGGTGGGCATAAGGGAGGTAGTCAGGTATTCCCTCATCTGTTCTGTCGTTGGCTGTGTAGTTGATATATTATAGAGTTTCTCGTAATACGATTTAAATTCGTTTGTGATTTGTTGGGGTAGGGATATTTTATGGCCCGCTTGTGAGGTTACGTGTGGTATATAGGATGCTGCCTTTTGTGTTTGTAGGGATTGTGCCAGCAGTCTACCACATTTGTTTCCAGATTCATATATTTTTTTCTTTGAGATTTGCATCGCTGCTTTAGCTTTAAATTGAAGTAATTCCATAATTTGCGTGCGTGTCATATCTAGCTGGGCGCCTAGTTGTCTAGAAGGGTCCTGTTTGTGTGCTTGTTCTAATGTCTGTAGTTTATTGATCATCGCGGTCATTTGTTCCGTCCGTATTTTTTTCAGTCTAGCCCCATGTTTTATCAGGATGCCCCGAATCACAGCTTTGTGCGCTTCCCATACTAGTCCCGCATCGCAGTCTGGGGTGCGGTTTACTTGAAAGTAATTTGAAATTTCTTTCGTCACGTCCGCTACTATCTCCGGGTCTTGTAGCAAACTCTCATTCAGTCTCCAAGGTTTTCTTTGTCCCCTGTAAAAATCAGTCAAAGCGTATCGCATCGTGACCGGGGCATGGTCGGACCATGTAATAGATCCTATGTTAGTATCTCTGATTGCCTGTAATTGACTATGGGGTATCATGAGGTAGTCTATTCGCGAGTACGAGTGATGTGGGCGGGAGAAGAACGTGTAATCTCGTTCTCCAGGGTGGAAAAGGCGCCACACATCTATCAGTTGTGTGTCATGTAGTATGGAGTGAATTATTTTGTGTGCACCTCGAGATGTGGAGGACGTTCCCGTCGAGGTATCTTCCATAGGAATAAGGGGGATATTGAGGTCTCCACCAACTATAAGTTGACCTTCAGAGAAGGTTTGGAGAAGTTTCATGTGTTTTTTAATGAAGACTTCTTGATGGCAGTTTGGGGCGTACAGGTTGGCGATAGTCACTTTAGTCTCTCCTATCTTTCCCTTAAGGAAGAGAAATCTGCCCATCGGGTCTGTCTTTATGTCAGTCATGGTCCATGGGATTCTGGCCGAAATCTGAACAGAAACCCCTCTAGATTTGGCCTCCTTGTATGTCGAGTGGTAAACTGTTGGGTAGTGCCTATTTTTCAAAATAGGGAAGGCATTTTCCCTAAAGTGTGTCTCCTGTAGCAGGACGATGTCTGCCTTCATGCGCTTCATGTCATTTTGTAACATTCTACGTTTTTCTGGGACATTGAGGCCTTTTGCGTTTAAGGTGACGATTGTAATTTCGTCCATGACTGCGGAGGGCGTGGTGGGGGGAGGGGGGTGGTGTAGTGGGGTGGATGGGGAGGGGAGTAGTTGGAAAAAGATATAAAGTCAAAAGGAAAGAAAAAATGAAATAGGAGGGTGTATGACCCTCTAAGTGAAATCTAAGGTAATAGCAAAATTTTGCTTATACGCTCTTCAGGAAAAACCTGAGTGGTGAGCGTAGGCCTAGGTGGGGGTTTGATCAGTAAGGGCCTTGGGGGGCTCCCGGTTGTCAACCAGATCCCTCTCAGCCTGTTCTGAGCGTAATAAGCTCTACAGGTGAAAGTTTATAGAAATTACTGATAAAATTCTTCAAATAAAAAGGAAAAAACAGAAACCATATTCTTCAACAATGTTTCTATTACGGTAATCTTTAAAACATGTTAACTCTGCAGGGAGGGTCTGCAATTCGTGTTATCTCCACTAAATCCAACAGTTCCCGCCCTGTGTCTCTCAGACCAAGGGCCCCAGGCCCACTGCGTAGTTTCACAGTGTGCCCTCGTAGACCTTCCTCCAAGAGAGAGGTCGGTAACAGGAGGGGTGGGGTACTCTTATATCGTGTCCCTGGCATCTCACACCCACCCCCCTCCCTGGTGTATCTGGGCCCTGCCGGTTTCTACCCACCCCTCATAGACTTCCACCTTTCTGCTGCTTATTGTTTTGCCCGACCTCCCCTGCAGGGATTGTTAGTCTGAAGCTTTTAGCTCTTACACTCCCCCCCAGCATACTTTAGTCTACGGTCTCCGTATAAAGAACGCTGGAGTAGGAGATCTGGTAGAAACCACATAGCCAAAAGTCATTTAGAGTGAAACCGGTGCAGAGCATCCTTACCATCTAACATGCAGGTGTTAAAACGACCATTTTGTTGGTGAGTAATGAGTTGAATTACAGACACTGCAAGTTCATGTTCTGGGCTTGTAAGTCTGGGTTTGCTATGAGTAGTCTTTCCGGTTCCCAGTCCTTATTTTTGGTTGCAACGGAGCTCTTAGAGTGGCTGGAGTGTCGCATGTGTATAGGATGGAGGGCCCATTACCCGTTGCCACCGAAGGTATTGCTCATTAGAGGGAGGGGGTGGGGATGCGCCAAACAGCACCTCACCAGACTCAGCTCATCTCTTCTCAGGACACCACTGGGTAGCATAAGTCTCGGTAGCTCGAATAAAGGCAGCGGTAGCAGTGTCCCACTTATATTCCAGAAGTTCATTGAGGTGTAACCGAAGGTGCTGAACTGTACCCCGGACTGTATAGAAGTTTCCTCTAGTGGAGCCATGTGTTCAATAGGGAGTTCAGGTCAGTTTCAGCTCGGCAGCAATACAGTCCACCTGGGTCCAGTCGGGGGTGTAACCGCCGCTCGTTGGATATCGGCACTAGGTTTGACGTGGTGACAGGTCCTTTAATCAAAACAGGTAAAACTCCAGTGGGAAACAAAGAACAAAAAAAAGAACACGAAAGAAAAAACCCAAAAGAGGAACAGTAACCCCACTGGAGGATAACACATAACTTGCTTCACGGATGAAGCCCCATACATCCCTGCTTGTTGAAGAGTCACGGGTTGATGTTTGTTTATGACTCACGCGATCTGTTATTTGTGGTGGGTCGAGATCTTCCTCGGCGCCTCTGAGAGCGGGTATTCCGGCCTGGGCCCGCTGCCACTGGGCCCGATCGGCCCGCCGGCCTTGTTATTTTCATTAGCCAATTCGGCACTGGAACCGGGTCTGTCCCCAGGAAGGTGAAGAAGGCGGGGAGGTCCGAAGGTGTTCTCAACGTGAAGGCGGCTTGGTTGGAGCGAAATGTCACTGCCAAGGGATAACCCCATCTGTAAGTGCAGCCTTGTTGTCTGGCGGCCTCCAGTGCCGGTCGCAGCATAGCTCGTCTCTGTAATGTGGCTCTGGAGATATCCGGTAGTATCTGGACACGGGCGCCATCAAATTCAACCTCGCCACTCTCTCAGGCCGCGCGTAAGATAACTTCTTTTTGGGCATAGCGATGCAGGCGACACAGGACATCTCGTGGCCTCTCGGGATCCGTGGACTTCGGCCCCAGCGCACGATGGACCCTGTCAATCTCTAAGGTAGGTGGTGGGGTTTCCAGCAGCCGATGGAATATGGCTGTGACCGTTACTGCCAAGTCCTCAGATTCTGTGGCCTCTGGAATCCCCCGTAGCCTCAGGTTGTTGCGGCGGCTGCGGTCCTCCATTTCCTCTAAATGAAGCTGCACCTCTTGGAGCTCCCTGTCCCGGGACTCCTGTGCTTGTTCTAGAGATAGAATCCTAGATTCCAGGGCGGATGTTAGGCTCTCTCCGGTGGTCACCCTGTGGTCAATTGTTTGTATGTCCGTTTTGATTTCTTGTATGTCTCTTTTATGGGCCTCCTCTACTCGCTGGATTAGCGTCTCAATGTCTGCCCTCGTGGGTAGGGCCTGTAGCATGGCGCGGAGATCGTCTTCCAGGCGAGATTGGCCTGGTGTGGGATCAGCGGTGGCCGATCTGAACACTGCGGGGGTCCCCATGAGTGGGCCTGGATCTGTCGATATTGTCGGGGAGGGTGCCCGTGACATATCGGTGTTGTTAAAGTCACTCACAGTGCGGAGATCACGTGGAGAGGCTGCAATGGCGTCCTGGGAAAGCTCTCTTTTGTCTGTCAGGTATCTCTGGATGCCGAGCTGTGTGGTCGGTGTTCGCGTCTCTTTTGTGATCGCTCTGGTTCTGTATCCTTTAGGGGTGTTCATTCCGTCTCCATAAACGTAGCAGGTCGTCTGTTTGGCCGAAAAGGATCGGTTGAGGCCGGGAGCCCCTGCAATACACAACTCTACTCGGGCATTGCTAAGCCAGGCCCCCACTGGTTAATATTTTGCCAAGAACTGCATTTTTTTTTTTTTTTGTTTTGCCCTGGAAGTTATGTAGTGCTGGAGGGATCCTCTTCAAGCCTCCACAGGGACATGCAATTCGTCCACAGAGGGCCTCACCAGGGAGGTCAGGGATGGGGATGGTATAGGGCCTGCTCCGCTGTCCAGGTGGAGGCCTCCAGCCGTTTCAGGGCCCCCTCCTCCAGGCACTCAGGATCAGTCACTCTCCCAGGCAGTCCGGCGGCCCTGGATCCTCAGGAAAGGCCGGGGTTGCGGCCTATTTGTTCGTGGGGGGTGATGGGGAGATCAAGCCCCGTGCAGCAGCTGTGACCAGGCCCGAGCCCGGCCTTTAGATCCCATCCGCAGCCGCCGCAGGCTGTGATATATGCCGGAGGCGCCGACCGCGCCAAGGGTCCACGAGGCCGCGGCGCGGTCCGCTGGGAAAGTCCGCGGCTGCGGCCTAGTACCGCGAGGTAGGCCGGGGACGTCCGGCGGGCCTCGATCTCCGCCGAGGACGGCAAACTCTCCTCTCCCCTCAGTGCACAGTAGACCCACGAGTCCCCCACAGTCAGCTGGGATGTGTCAGGGGAAGATTAGAGGCTGATGGATCCGGATTAATGAACCGGTAAGCGGAGCTCTCTAAAAACGCCGCCGCTCACCTCGCCATCTTGGCCACGCCCCCGATAACATCTATTTTAACATGTATAAAATAAATAAATAAATGTCCTTTGTGAGAAAATATTAAGAAAACGTCCATAAACAATTAATATAGAGAAAACTCAAATAGGCGATTCTTCCGCTGATTTGATGAACACCTTCACCACCAGTGTTAAACACACAAAGTGCTCTGTGTAAGGATGTCCGCTTACCGAAAGTTGTTGACCTTTTTAGTTAAAAAAAGATCAAATGGGATTTTAGCAAGAAATGGCTTGCTGTAATGATATGGATAAGCCGTGCTGTGTAGCCTTTGCCTCTCCCTCAGTATGGCATCAGGATATATGCATAAGGATACAGAAAAGACTACAATAGTGTAATCCCACTTATTTATAAAAAACAGTTAAAAACAAAAAGCCAAATGGCTGCTTACATCTCAGGGTGCCTTCTCCCGGCACTGAGGCTGAACCGCTCATAGGAGGCTGAGAGCTCCGCTCGGTGCGTGGTTACTGGCGTGCGTTCCAGCATCTGTTTCTCTTCTTTTTTTTTTACTATGGGGAAGATATCTGCCTACGAGGAACACTCGATAGCACGAAGTAGTCATTATGGAGGAACAGGTAGAAATATCCATCTATATGGATCTTCTACCTAGTTTTTATGAAATGCTCTAGAGCAGGGGTCTCAAACTCAATTTACCTGGGGGCCGCTGGAGGTAGATTCTGGGTAAGGCTGGGCTGCATCAAGTTTTCCACAAAAAATGCGCTTACAAAATATCATTATTCAGATTCAAATGTCTTTAATAACAGTTCTTTAACATTTAACTTTTAGAACATGAATGGACATAAACTGTTTGAACATGGCTTTATCTGCCTACTTCTTGCTGCTAGAGATCTGACAGCGCTTACTCTTGCATAGCCGAGCCACATTTGGCGTAAGTGAGGAAGCAGTTGAGACCCTCAGCACAGCTTGAAGATGAGCATCAGTAATTCTAGACCTGTACTTTGACTTATTGAAGTTCAAGGTAGAGAAGAGCTTTTCGCACAAGTATGTGCTCCCAAAAAGACACATGGTCTGCTTGAACATTCGGGAAAGCTCAGGGAAGCTGGGGGGCAATTCTCTTAAAAATTGCCCAAGTTTGTCTGCTTTTCCACTAACATCCCTAAACTTGGCTTTGAGTTCAGAGTTACACTGCAGGTCAATGAGCTCCATTTGAAACACTGGAGGGGCATCTTGCACATCAAAGGAGAAGGGGTCTGCAAAAATTTGAAATGTGGCTCTGTGTCTCTTGAAGTCTGCAAATCTATGATCAAATTCCTCCTGTAGCCTCAAAATGACATCCACATACTCCTCATGACTGAATAGTGTGCCTGAATCAATGAGTGACTTGCATGCTGGGAAATGGCAAAGGTTTGTTTGAGAAAGCTGGTCTTTCCACAATATAAGTTTTGTAGAGAACGCTCTCACGCTGTCATAGGCAGCACTGACAAGTTGCCCCTGGCCTTGTAACCTCTTATTCAGTACATTAAGCTCATGTGTGATATCAACTAAAAAAGCTAAGTCCATGAGCCATTTTGGATCACTTAGCAAAGGAACAGAAGCCCCATCTTTCTCCATAAAAGCTTTCACTTCCGCTCTCAACTCAAAAAATCTCTTCAATACGTTTCCCCTGCTGAGCCAACGCACCTCGGTAAAGTAGAGCACATCCCCATATTCTGATTCTATTTCCTCTAAAAAAGCACGAAATATTCTGTGTTTTAAGCCCCTGGATCTGATTTGGTTGATGCATTTCACAACGAAAGACATCACGTTGTCAAACTTCAGGCATTTGCTGCAAAGGGCCTGCTGGTGAATAATGCAGTGCAGAGCAATGACCTCCTCTAAACCTTCCTCTTTCTTTTTTTTATTAACAAGTGCCACCAGTCCTTTTTTCCTCCCGATCATTGATGGCGCTCCATCAGTTGTTATTCCGACAAACTTCCTCCAAGGCAAACCAGCATTCTGAAAAGCATCACACAGCTGGTGAAATATCTCTTGGGCGGTGGTCTGGCCATGCATTGGAACTAGTGAGAGCAACTCCTCTGTGACTTCAAAATTGTCATCAACACCCCGGACATAGATTGCAAGCTGGGCAGTGTCGGTGATGTCTGTGGTCTCATCAAGAGCGACTGAGTATACACTGAAACATTTTATTTTCTCACACAGTTGATCATAAATGTCACTTGAAAGGTCAGAAATGCGCTCTGCCACGGTGTTGGAAGAAAGGCTGATGTTGCTAAACTGACCTTTCTTTTCTGGAGAGATAATACTTGCAGCCTGTAACATGCACTTTTTTATAAATTCCCCTTCTTTAAATGACTTTCCTGCTTTAGCAATCATCATACTAACTACGTAGCTGGCTTCGACTGCTGCATCATTCTCTTTGGTTGCTTTCTTAAAGAAATCTTGTTGCCTCAGCAGACATGTCTTAAGTTTAGCAACCTGGTTGGCTCTCTCATCTTCCTGGTACTTTGCATACTCCTCAGCATGTCTAGTTGTGTAATGACGCTTCAAATTGTATTCTTTGGGCACTGCAACTTTCTCTGTGCAAATAAGACAAGTTGGGATGCCCTTGTGCTCAATAAAGAAATATTGCTTTTCCCACTTTTCCTGAAATTGTCTGTGCTCATCATCAACCTTTCTCTTCACTGCAGGCTTTGAGCAAGACATATTTGGGGCTGCGTACCAAAAACTTAGGCCTATGGTGCCTTGAGATACCCACTTCAGCACAAGGTGCTCTGGATGAGCGGAAATAGAGTTTCCCAGTCCCCCTAGCTGCCTAGCATGACCTTCGGCAACATTAAAGAGGACCTGATTTTTACTCACAGGAGTAGCCAAATACCTTTAGGGTGGGCACGCACCTGTCTGGTTTATAAAAATAGCACTCCTCCACTCTGCTGTGCCCCTCTGTATATTTCTTGCCCTGTATGCTAATACTGAGCATCAAGGAGGAAGAGACGCCGGGGTTTCTCAATGGGCGTCTCCTTCTCCATGTGCCTCAATCCAATCACAGTGAGAGTCACAGCCAGGAAGAAAAAAACTCCTTGTCTGTGACACTCTTTGATGTGATTGGATCACAACACAGCCAGGGAGAAGGAGACGCCCATTGAGAAACCCCTGCGTCTCCTCCTCCCATGCAGGGCCTCCAATGGCAGAACGTCCTGTCGCCTGAACGGGAAAGAGAAGAAAAAAAGTGAGGCGTGGAGAGCGTGACTGACAGGCTGGTACTTGCCTCTCCGTGTCCCTCCCATCGAAGAAGATGAAGTCGCCGCTCTGAACGCACTTGGTGCAGGTCAGCGTCCGGCGGTGTTACACAGCGGGCAGCGCTCCACCGCCACTTACTCCCCCTGGTGAGACGCCGAGGTACTGTACTTGGCGGTGGAGCGCTGCCCGCTGTGTAACACCGCCGGAGGCTGACCTGCACCAAGTGCGTTCAGAGTGCTTTTCCAGGCGGGGGGCCGCAAAATATTGTCCCGCGGGCCGCAGTTGGCCCGCGGGCCGCGAGTTTGAGACCCCTGCTCTAGAGGATGAATTTGAGCTTTGTATTAACAATAATATAAATGTATATGGGAATACGCTATCTACGTGCTGTGAGTGGAACTTGTGTAAATACAAAATACTTAATAAAATGTGATTAATCAAAAAAAAATATTTACAAAAATGTGAGGGGTGTACTCACTTTTGTGAGATACTGTATGTCAGAACTCAAGACAATGTATTTTACCATAGAAAAAAACAACAAAGATTGGGATTTTTCAGGTGCCAGAAAGAGAAAAATACATACATACAAACAATAAAATATAATTGTATTCACATAACTAATAAAATCCATAAAACAATATTATCAATAGATTAAAAATGGCTGAATTCATGCAAGTCTGTTTGATCATTTTTTATAAAATTGGATACTCTATTTATGTCAGTCATGGCTGCTTGATGTAGTCATCAAGCAGCTGGGACAGGCATAGAGTATCCAATGTTATAAGTAATTATCAAGTAGACTAATTTAATGTATTGATATCATTTTATGGATTTTTGAACTATGTGAATAAAATATGTTTATTATATGTATGTATTTTTCTATTTTCGGCACCTAAAAAATCCCAATCTTTGTATTTTTTTCTGTTTTAACCACATGCCGACCGGGCCATAGCCGAAAGACGGCTACAGCGCGGTCGGCTTAATCTGGGTGGACGTCCATGGGACGTCCTCACAGAATCGCGCACCTGGGAACATCCGTGACCGCCGGGTCCGGGAGAACCGGCGGTTACGGATCAAGGTAAAAGGCCGCTTATAGCAGCCGTTTACCACATGATCGCTCCATCAAATGACGAAGCATCATTTGTAAACAAACCGGCGTCATGTCATGATGCCAGTTCCTCCCTCCACTTTCTGTACCGATCGGTACAGTGTGAGAGGAGAGAGGGAGAGATCGTTTGCAGCGCTGTGAGCACTACAGATCCAGCCCACAGAGCTGCTCAGTGCCCATATTCCGCTAGTACTCTGCCATACTATGCAATACTATGCAATACTCTGCAATACTCTGCCAATACTATGCAATACTCTGCAATACTATGTAATACTATGTAATACTCTGCAATACTCGCCAATACTCGCCAATACTCTGCCAATACTCGCCAATACTCTGCAATAAATTTTAACAGAAACAAAGAATTTTTTTTTTTTTTACCGAATTTTCAATCTTTTTTGATTTATAGCGCAAAAAATAAAAAACCCAGCGGTGATTTAATACCACCAAAAGAAAGCTCTATTTGTGTGAAAAAAAGACAAACATTTCATATAAGTACAATGTTGCATGACTGAGTAATTTTCATTCAAAGTGTGAGAGCACCGAAAGCTGAAAAGTCTGGTTAGGAAGGGGGTTTAAGTGCCCAGTGGTCAAGTGGTTAATATATACAGGGATGTGGTCCCCTTGGTTCCTCCTCTAGTCCAAAATTTAAACAAATACAACGGATGTGTCATAGGAACATGTTACACAATAAGTGAACAAATATTAACAGCGCTAGTGGAGTGATTTAAACATATACAGTCACAATGTAAAGTGTGTCACAGGAGGGGAGCGTATCTTTGATGTGTGATACCTTAGGTTCCTTATTATCTGGCTGTCAAACTTTTACTGTCATCAACAATTAATAACAATTTTTTTGTTGTCACCAATAATTGTTTAACCATTTGATGTATCACTATTGCACTCATGCACTTTACATTGTATATGTTTAAATCACTCCACCAGCGCTGTTAATATTTGTTCACTTATCCTATAAGGTTTTAGCCCCTTTGCTAACAGCAGCTGTGGTTTCCACATTTATATTTTTTATTTTCCTTATATTCCTTTATATTGGCTTTTAAAATTTACAAATGCAGCATTTATAATTTGGATGAAAGGTTTAGCACTGGGAAACACTTTTTGAAAGATAAATAGTGCATTTTATATACAACTATAGGGATCAGACCAAAATGAGAGACAAATGAGGGGAAAAGAGGGACAGAGGGACATTGCTCCAAATCAGGGACAGTCCCTCGAAATCTGGGACAGTTGGGAGCTATGCATTTGTAGGGGTGGGTGGGCAGTTTCTCATGCACATGTGTTTTCCATGTCAGCTGTGGGCAGTTTGAACAAGGGGGGCAAAGAGTGGGTATGCTGGAGCGTGGAAAGCGACAGTTTGTTTTTCGCCCACCACCGATCTGGCAGTGGGGTGCTGGCTGAGCAGTGCTCCTCCCCGTCCCATTCTGGGTGGCTGCTCCTCCCCCCCTTGTCCTGTCCCTGGCAGTGGTTTCTGATTAAAGGTCCTTAGGCATTCTATGCATTGAAGTGATTGTAAGGCTTTGGTTTTTTTTTTTGTTTTTTTTTTTAAATAACAAACATATCATACTAACCTCCACTGTGCAGTTCATTTTGCACAGAGTGGCCCCGATCCTCGACTTCAGGGGTCCCCCGGCTGCGCTGGTAGCTCTTTCCCGCATCGTATAACGCCCTAGGAGAATCGCTCTCCCGGGGGGCTTACCTTTGCGGTCGCGCTCCCGACTCCAGCATTTGCATCCATAGACATAGAATGCCGACTCGGCCCTGTCCCCCGGGATGTATTAAGGTGAAAAAACATGAGGGTTTACAACCCCTTTTAGTTGAAAAACCTTCTGCATGCTCGCAACCTTGATCCAGTGATATGCAGAAGAGCAGCGGCTCTCTCCCTTCTCATTGGCTTAGATACAGCAGAGGGAGCCATTGGCTCCTGCTACTGTCAATCACAGCCAGTGAGGAGGGAGTGGGGGCAGGGCTGAGCCATGCTCTGTGTGTCAATGGACATACAGAGTGGGGCTCGGGAGCGAGCATGCACTTGAAAGGGAGGTGGGAAATTTGGAAATTCAGAAATTCCAAAGTTCAGAAATTTGAAAATCCAAAAGGTCAGAAAATTTGAAAGAACGAAAATCCAAAATAATAACTAACTAACTAATAATAACTAACTATTAAATTATAGGTATTGGAATTTCCTTTCAAATTTGCCACATCTAAACAAATGGAACGTAATAGATTATAAGCTCTAACGAGCAGGGCCCTCTGATTCCGCCTGTATTGAATTGTATTGTACTTGTACTGTCCTCCCTAATGTTGTAAAGCGCTGTGTAAACTGTTGACGCTATATAAATCCTGTATAATAATAATAATAATAATGAATTAATAATAAATAATAATAATAATAATAATAAAACGTTTTTTTATTATTATTGTTATTTATTATTATTAATTTGTTACGTTCACTAACAGCCAAATTTAAAGGAAATTCCAATACCTATAATTTATTAGTTAGTAATGGTTAAGTTATTATTAGTTAGTTATTATTTCAGATTTTCTCATTTTCATGTTTTCTAATTTTCGGATTTTCGGGGGTTTTTTTGGAATTTTCGTTCTTTTGCATTTCTGGATTTTCATTCTTATTTTCGGATTTTCGAATTTCTGAATTTCTGAATTTCTGAATTTCAAATTCCGAATTTTCGGATTTTCGAATTTCCGATTTTTTTGAATTTCAGAAATTTCAGAAATTTCAAATTTTCAAACTAACGAATTTGTTGAAATTTGTTAAATGAATTCGTAACTAAATGAATTACACATATCTAGTACGCACTTTTGTGAGCCTGTAATAGTGTATATACGTGAACATAACTTGCATTTTTTGTTCAGGATCTATTCCTCAGCAAGATCCTGGAAGGTTTGAGCAGAAAAGAAAATGCACATCATGCAGGAAATCCAGGAAGTTTTGGAAAGAGATGGTCAGCAGACAGGAAGTACTTACAACATCAAAGAAGATTTTTCAAGTAAGCTTATATTGGATCGTCAAAAACTTTTATTTGTATTGTTATTAAAATGCTGATGTTATAAAATGGAATTTCATGTTGTGACTAAAGGACTCTTTTAGGCTGGGTTCACACTAATGCGATGCCAGACATCACATGTGATTTGTACCACATTGCTGTACATATCACATGCGATGCAAATTCAGCCATACAGTTTGTTGCGCAAATACCATGTGACAAAAAATTAAAATATCCACTCATCGCATAGTGTGAACATTCTTTGACTGAAGGATAAGGCTGATATTGGGAGAGAGTGAAGAGAGATGTTCATAGCAGCATTGTATAAATAGCAGCTGATGTTATGGGAGGTCATAAACTGGCCCAGACATCTACTGACTATGCCAGCTGAACAGATTGCTGTCTGAGCTGTAAAGTGCTATCCGCCACACAAACACTTCCTGCTAACTTCAGGTGCACCCTTGCCAACAAATCCAGGGATGAATTTTATTGGTATGTAGGTAATACCAATGTGTATGTGCTAGGGGTGCACCGAATGGAAATGTTGGTGCCGAAACCGAAAATGAAGGATGTACTAGGCCGAAACCTGAAACTTAAAATGAAGGATTTACTAGCCCGAAACCGAAAACCGATAGCGAAAGGCAATTCGTTTCGTTCCGAATTAGTTTTTCAATTAAATTCGTCAAATTCGTTAATTCGGAAATATTCTCATTAATGAAAACCTATTTAAGGAATTTTTCCAAAAAAATAAAAATTTGGAAGAACGCAAATCTGAAATAACTAACTAAATAATAACTATTACTATTAAATTATAGGTATTGGAACTTCCTTTTAAATTTGTCTGTTAGTGAATGTAATGAATGCAAATTTATCGGAAGTTACAAATTATCCGAAATAACGAATGTCGCAGCTAAACTAAAAGAATGTAACAAATTAATAATATTATTATTATTAATAATAATAAAAAAAATATTATTATTTCTTCACGTTCCATTCATTTAGATGCGGCATTTGTTATTTCGGATAATCCGTAGCTTCGGATAAATTCTTATTCGTTATGTTCACTAACAGCCAAAGTTGAATGGAAATTCCAATACCAACAATTTAATAGTTAGTTATTATTAGTTAGTTAATATTCCGTATTTTCAAATTTCAGCTTTTTAAGAAATATTGAAATAAGGAATACCACATCTAAAGCGGTAAAATGTCTGTTTTTGTTGTGCGTTTGTTTCGTATAAAAGTTATGTATACAACAGTCCCCGCCAAGACACAAGAGAAGGGATCATTGTCTCAACAATACAGTAAACCCAACATCAGAGATCTTTACGAGAAGGTGAAACACGCCAGTGAGGGGCAGAGACCAGATGGGGACTAGCAGCATGTGTTGCTCGATAGTAAATAAGTTTGGTGAAATGTAAAAACCACCCGCTCATTCACCCAACACTAACTTCCTTCCGCGAGGCCTGTAGCGTACATATCATCAATTCTAGGCCCAATGACCCCACTTAGGCATAACCTGGACTTTACACCGGGAACATCTGCCTCCTTCCTGACAGAAATATGGCCACACACAAACGTCCAAGAAGAACAATTCTTTGAAGGGGGCCACCTCAATTCTCACACCAATCTAGCCGCTAAAATGACAAACGGCACATTCTCCTTCTGGACATATATCCAAATCAGACACTTTTTTTTACAAACCCAAACCAAAGCCTGAGTGGTCCAGGCAAATCACCCCCTTTGAATCACTCTGTCTGAGAACTGAACTCCTGAACCACCTGATTTTCTACACCTACACGCTACTATTTTCAGATCAGAACCCCAAACTAAACTGGGCCAGCCATAAATGGGAACGGGAACTCTCCATTGATCTAACGAATCAAGAATGAGAAAACATACACATCCACAAGGGAATGGTAAATGTAAACACACAAGAGAACGCTTTCAAAATATTTTCGAGATGGTACAGAACCCCCCTTAGATTACACCACATCTACCCCTCCCTCTCCCCACATTGCTGGAGATGTGGGATAGAAATTGGTTCTACTATAACCTTTCTGGAAGGAGGTCCACCGACTCACCAATCAATTAACCACCTACAAGCTAGACTACTCACCAGCACAATTTTTGCTACACTACTCCACAATCCCGAAAGCGGCCTACTTCCGTTCCCTAGCCATGCATATGGTTAACGCGGCAAAGATGTGCATCCCAGCCAAATGGCGCTCCCCAGAACCACCATCTACAACTGAATGGTTCAGACGCATACAAAAAAACGCGGAAATGGAAGAACTGATATATCAAGCAAATGAAACACCCTCCGAGTTTTGTAAATCGTGGTCTTGCTGGATACACTTTACTACGACAGACGAGTATAAACAAGCCATAACATGAATGATCCCCGAGGTAGGGAATCGAGTAAACTGAGAAACCCCTCCCCGACTTTTTCCTCTCCAGTCTATCTTATCTCCCCTCCTTCCCTACCCACATTTGCCCTTCATATAAAACGGCAACAGCCAAAGACACCCACCCTGGGCCTCCCGATACCCACCTTCCTTGCCCCCCCCTCCCCGTCTTATCCCCACTTGTTTTTAACACGATATATCCAGATCTACATGTTGGCCTAACTTTATTAATAAATTAGATTTTTTTTTTACTTATATTGGATATGTTTTATAGCAGAAAGTAATATATATATATATATATATATATACTGTATATATATATTTATATATATATATATATATATATATATATATATATATAATTTTTTTTTTTTTTTTCTAGTGCAAAAAAAAAAAAGTGCAGGGGTAATCAGATACCACCAAAAGAAAGCTCTATTTGTGGTAAAAAAAAAAAAAAAAAAAGACAGAAATCTTATTTGGGTACAGCATTTCATGACTGCGCAGTTGTAACGCAGTGCCGTATAGCAAAAAATGGCCTGGTCGTGAAGGGGGGTAAATCTCCCGGAGGTCAAGTGGTTGAGGCTGCTCTGAGTCCTTTATTATTTATAGACGAGTTTCTCAGGTGAGCTGTTTGCCCCTGATAATTATCTCAGCTGCTGGAGCTTCGCAGTCTGAAAGAAGAGTTGCGGGTGTGTGTGTGTGTCCTCACCCCCAGATGAACTGTCTGCCTCTGGGGGGGAGATGGAACCCTGCAGCGAACGTCTATGGACGGGTTACTCGAGGTTGACAGTGTAGGACCTCTGAGGGTTATCTCAGCTGCTGGAGCTTCACGGTTCAAAGAATGGCAGGTGTAATGTTGTAATGTCCTGTCCTAAATGTGTATGTGGATTAATGTTTGCTGTTTGATATTCATCAGGGTGACAGGGGTTTGATAAAAGTCAAGCAGTCAGGTTACAAACAAAAATAGCCAGGAGCGCAGGGTTATGAGCACCCACCTGTGTAATTTCTTGATAAGCAAACAGTAGAGAGAGATATAAACCCCTCATGCCATCAGCCGAGAAACAGAATAGAGAGAGAGAAAGGAATGCTAACGTGATATTGTGAAGAGGAGAGAAGATGTTGAAATAGTTAACAAAGTTGTACAAAGTAGCGAAAGTTATGTTGCTAAAGAAACAGAGAGAAATCCTGTGTGATAAAAAAGGTCGCATGGAAGAAATTAAGAAAGATGGCGATTGTACTATAATATGTGTATACTGTGATTCTGTACTTGCCAAATATGCTGCAGAAATCTCCCTCCACTGAGTCTGGCTGCAGCCATTTTAACTGTGGGCAGCTGAAGCTGCTGCCTGTTCACTTCCTGGATTTACACCGACACACAGAGGCACACCTCCAGCGCTACTCTAATTGTGACAACGCATGAAGAACGCAGCATAGATGTAACTCCTGATGTCACACTACAGTATTGGGAATGGGGTTTTAGTCCTGTTAGAAATAAATAATTTCTGGGGTTTATTATCACTAGCGCAGCGCACAGCTTCAACATGTGGCCCATGGAGATCAGGCAGGACTCCTATTTATCACTCTTCAGAGGTACCATGACTTTTTCTGTAATGTTAGGTCGTTGTCATGTGTCTACAGACATTTCCTTTGTGCATTTACATATTTTTATGCATGTTGACCTGTGTTTTCAAAGCATTTGTTTTTAATTTTAGAATTTGGAGTGGAAGGGTTAACAGCCATCGACCAAGGCTTGTTTAATACTTGTTGCCAACGTGTTCGATACACACCTAGATGATCTGCCATTGACCTTTGTGGGTTAAAATGATTGTAAGCCCTCACCTTGTAAAACAACCCGTTCAGTTTAAAACAGAAATGTGTATAGATAAAAAAAAAATAAAAAAAGATAAATACCTTTTTGATTCCCCTTTTTATATAAGTGATCACATACCCTCTGTTCTTGGCTGCATAAGGAGCTCAGCAAGCTAGGAGAGGAGATCCAGGAGCACACTGGTCTTCCCAGTGAATGGCTGTTTGTGGGCTGGGGGGGTGTCAGGACAAGTCTCATCATGGCTGTTATGGATGTGTTCTCCTGCTTAGTGTGGTCAGTTTTTATTAGGAAAGCAGAGGGACTGGCAGGAACACCGGGGATTTCATACAAAGAGAACAGAGGACTTTCTCATACAAGTACATGGTACAGCAGCCACTTATCAGGAATAGGAAATGTTGGGATTACACATCTTTTAAAGAGGAACTTCACTGCTCTGGGTTTTTTATACACTCTTCCATCCAGCCTCTCATTCCTATCTTTAGCCTGGGTTCACACTGGTGCGATGTGAGAACCAGCACAATTACAACGCCAGTTTACGCATCGCACTTCTCCCGCAGACAGTTCACACCGCCTTCTGTGACACGCTGCGAGTGTCAATACATTGTTGGGGCCGGTTCACACTGCAGTGATGTCTGAAATTGGATGTGATTCACATCGCAGTGCAAATCACATGCGATCTCTCTGCGATGCGATTTCAGCCATACGGATAGTATGGCTGAATTGCATTCGGACCAAACTCGCACAGGACCCTTTTTTTTTGGTCTGCAGCAGAATCGGATACACCTATGCGATCCGATTCCTGTTAGAAATTGAAGTACGCACTGCAATATACGAATTGAGTTCGCCGGAAGACATGCGACGTGGGAACCTGCAGTATATTCACAGGGTTCCCGCATTGCTGCAGTGTGAACCGGCCCTGAATGACACCCCCAGATCGGTTCTCAGATCGCAGTGCGAATTGTGAACTCACACAGGAATCGGATTGCATAGGTGAGAACACCCATGGGATCCGATTCTAGTGCGTGGAAAAAAGTCCCTGCACCTTTTTCTGTGTAAATTTAATGCGAGTTCAGCCATTTAACTGTAAGGCTGAAATCGCATTGCTCAGACATCGTATGTGATCGTCACCTGAGGTGTGGGTGTGAATCGCATGCCATGTCAGAGATCGCACAAGTGTGAACACAGGCTTAATACCCTCTTTATGATCCGGGTGATCTTCAAACAAAATCTTCCCCCACCCCGGGTGAATCCAGCGTTGGTGTGCGGGGATGGCGCTGTCTTATATGGAGGACGGTTGGGGCTGCTTGTTCAGTACAGAATATGAATCCATTGTGAAATAATTAATCTCTGGGGTTCATCTCCACTAGCTGTGCACAGATTCCAATATAACCAAGTAAGCGCTGCTGTTCCAGTAAAACAATGACCGGAGTATCGGGTCCTGAGGGATCCGGGTGTTTGTGGAAGCAAGAATGAGGCCGGAGCAGGGAAGTGTGTGTGTAAAACGCATGGAGATCAGAGAGGAATCCTATAGATTACACTTTAGGGGATGTCATCACTCATTCACTATCAACGTCTGTTCACATTTGTGTGACCTCATCATCAGTCCCATCCATCCATCCATCCATCTATCCATCCATCCTGTCCCAGCCTATCCCTTCAATTCATTTTATCCCATTGACACATTCTATACTATCCCATCCTATCTGATCCATCCCATCCCATCCTATCTGATCCATCAATCTATCCCATCAATCTATTTAATTCCGTTCATCCATCCCATCCTACCCCATTCATCCCATTCTATTTCATCCTATCTCATCTACCCCATTCCTTTCCATCCTATCCTATGTCATCCATCCCATCCTATGTCATCCATTCCATCCTTTGCCATTCATCCACCATCCTATTTTGTCATATCCATCCCACCCTATCCCATCCATCCATCCATCAGTCATAGATCAGAGCTGTATAATTAAAATTCCTCCATTGATTCATGTCTAACTCCCGAGTCAGAGGTTGACTTTGTACACATAATACGGCTTCCTAAACTGTACTTCCATTTGAGTACTATAGTCAAACTTGGTAGCAAGAGAAGGTGTAAATGTCCCTACATACATTCGGACCATGAAGAACGAACTTAGCCACCGTCTAATCATTGCAGCGGAAAAAGTTAAAAGAAAATTTGTAGGCTTTTGAGAGTAATAAAAATCTCTCTCAAGAGTGTTTTCTCAAAGGGAAATATTTTTGATAATGTCTTAGGCTTTGTATTACTCCCATCATAAGATGCCTTGTAGAGATGGCTCGGAGGTAATAATATACACAGGGATGATCTGGAGAGACCTGAGATATTCGTTACCATAGCAAGTGCAGGAATTATCATGAGGCAGCAGCTCTTCCAGTATTGCAGTGTATACCAGCCAAATGACAGAATAACCCAACTCTGCACACCCAGCGTCACTGACTGATCTACACTCATGCCCCGTACACACCAGCGGATTTTCCGTTGGAAAAATCTTGGATGGTTTTTCCGACGGTATTCCGCTCAAGCTTGCCTTGCATACACACGGTCACACAAAAGTTCTCTGAACTTTCGACCGTCAAGAATGCGGTGACGTACAACACTACGATGAGCCGAGAAAATAAAGTTCAATGCTTCCGAGCATGCGTCAAATTGTTTCTGAGCATGCGTGGTTTTTTGCACGTCCGAATTGCATACTGTTAGTATATCAGAATTTACGAATGGATGAGATTTTAGATAATTGAATTGTATATATATAAAAAAAAAATATATATATATATATATATATATATATATATATATATATATATATATATATATATATATATATATATATATATATATATATATATATATATATATATATATTCCTTCTGTGTATGGAAAAGGTGAAGTTATATGAGGTTTTATACTCGTAAAAGTTTATGCTGTTATAAGCTTCATATGCATTTCTTGGGAGAGCTTCAAAAGCAGTTCTATATAGAACTCTCATGTGGTATCAATTAGTCTCACCTCCCCCATCTCATGCTAGGGGTTTCAAAGTTTTAGTTAAAAGATCATAATTTCTTTATTTTACAATATTTCTTGTTTAAGTTATTAATAAGAACATTGCATTTTAAATGTATATATACTGATATGTAGTAGGATTGTAGATGTTTAAAGGAAACGTGTATATTGTATAAGTTAAATGATTCTTATTTTAGCTACTCTCACATAGTTCATAGCCCCACCCTTAGGAATGTTAGATTGAGTGACACTCACCTTTTTAGAAAGGTGGGAGGGAAATTGCTCATTCAAAGTTCCCGGTTTTTCTGTGGAACTAAAAGGAAAAAGGAACCTTAAGCCAGCCTTTTTAGGAAGGTGGGGCTGTTTTCATGGGCTGATTTGAGGGAAAAGCTAGTAACAGAGTTTTTGGGCAGACACACACTCAGGCAGACATTCATTCCATCTCTCCATGAGGACACACTCACACACATACATCTCAAGACATTGAGGCTACTTTTACTCACAGACATATCTGATTTAATCTTCATTTCAAGAATCTATTTTTATATTCTACATTTTGACATTGTTTTTATAACATTTTGCTATTTTATTATTAAATCAATTTTTGAGTTTTTACATGAAAACTGAATGGATTTTCTTGGAACTTTCCTCATCAATATGAATTATTGAAATATAGTTATTAATACAGTAATAACTCGATTTTTACATTGGCGAGCCAGCCAGGAAAAGTGAATTTTCGAAAGTTTTTTTACCACTTTCTCCATTGAAAAGAGGGGAAAAGTGAGTATGGAAAGAAATTTTCGGAACGATTGAAAAGAACCTAGATGACAAATCGATCAATCAATGATTGTGAAGATCTGAGAATTTCGTGTGGAAATCATCTCAGAGCATCAAAGAAAACATCAAAATTGGTGAGATGTTTGCGCACGGGCAATAAAATCTGTTTCTTGATGAGGTAATTTCCCGCCAAGAGAGGGAACGCATGTTACATGAAGGTAGCGGCTTTACATTGGTAAGTTATGGAATCTATTCATGAATTGTCCAGTGAGAGACAATTTAAAAATCTGTCAAAGTTTGTTAAAGATGATGAATTATGGTGTTACATGTTCAATAAATGTTTACAGGCTAATATCAAAATACAAAAGTCAAAATTTACATTTAAGATATTCAGCAAACAGGTTAGGAATTTGATTAAGTTAATTCAAGTTTATGACATAATGATATCAGGAGTTCCTGAAAGCAATTTTATTGGTACAAAAGAGAAAACAGAGACTCAGGTATGTTTGTCTGAGCGGATAGATGATTTGCAGAGTGCAATTCAAATAAAGGATATTCAGTTGTCTGCGTTACAGAATAATGTAAAGTCTAAAACAGAGTCAAGCAAGAGTAATGCAGACTCTATGCAGAAGTCTTTTGTACAAGATATGCGGTCTTTCAAGAGTTATGACCAAGAACAGAAAGGTTTATTTAAACCAAAATTATCTTTCGTACAAGATATGTGGTCTATCAAGAGTGATGACCAAGAACGGAAAGGTTTATTTAAACCAAAATTATCTTTTGTACAAGATAAGCGGTCTATAGGCCAGGACCATGATGAAGATGCTGTTAGCACAAGTCTGGACATACAACAGGAAAATGGCGTTCAAAGAGTTGCCACGTGTAACTCCACACCCAGAGGTGGTGAGATACACTTCACAGGCAGAACGAAAGTTTCAGAGAAGACAGGAAATACTTCCCTACATAGTACACAAAGGAAAACTTTGAAAGTAGAAAATACAGAACATATTTCTTGAGCAATTTATTCTTTCTTCTTCAAAAAATAGTTTGATTGATTTGCCTTATGCCTCAGAAGTCAAACAGATCAATACATTGACTGTTAATGACAGTTCAATCAATATGAAAAACAATGATGAAAATGAGAGGGATGGATTACTTCCATCACCATCAGGATTTAGGAAAAAAGGTTCTGAGTCACCTCCAACATTAAAATATGTGACTTCACTTTTAAAGGGGTTGTAAAGGTAATTTTTTTTTTTTTTAAAAATAACAAACATGTTATACTTACCTTCACTGTGCAGCTCGTTCTGCACAGAGTGGCCCCGAACCTGGTCTTCTGGGGTCCCTCGGCGGCTGTTTCAGCTCCTCCCCGCAAGAACTAACCACCTTAATGCGAGCTCCCTCGCATGGTGGTTAGTTCTTGCGGGCGCGCTCCCGTGATACAGCCGGCGGCTATAGCCGCTCACTGTATCACTCTGCCCCGCCGCCCAGCGCGCCGCGTCATTGGATGTGATTGACAGCAGCGCGAGCCAATGGCTGCGCTGCTTCCAATCCATCCACTGTAGCCAATCAGCGGCCAGCCTGAGCGGAGGAATAGATGTCGGGAGCGAGCAGCTGTTTTTCGAGGGGTCAGGTAAGTAAAACGGGGGGCTGGGGGCGGCGGTATTGTCAGAAGTTTTTTCACCTTAATGCATAGAATGCATTAAGGTGAAAAAATGTTTACCTTTACAACCCCTTTAATAGATGAAAGTGGAAGGCCATGGTTACGTGGTTTATTAAATAGCAAGAATGCTAAATGGTTAATAGATTTAGGATCTGAACTCAGTTTAACTAAAAACAAATTACCTATGAATATTGATTCTCCAAAATGTAATTTAATTGGCTTAAATGGAAAAGAAAATACAGTTGTAGCTAAAGTTTCTGATGTGAATTTTGAGATTCCAGGTATTTTGAAAACTAATATAGACATCTGGTGTTGCCAAAATACAGAGAATATTTTAGGCATGGATGTGATTAGTAAATTAGATTGGATTATTGATTTAAGTAATTCTACTATATGGAAAGATTCATCTAGGCCCAAATCTATGTTAATAGATTCCTCAATGTACAGTAATGTTGGAAGTATTTGTACAGCAGTCGCTGACATGTCTTCAGATTTTAATTGGCCACATACAGGAATCAATCTCGAATTGGAACAATCGGTTAGAGCACATAAAAGTCTTTGGAGTCAGACCAAAATGGATACAGGTTTGTTTAAAGATATTGAAATAAAAACTGAGGGACGAGACCCAATCCAGCCCCAAATTCAAAATAAGCTGCCACAAGAATCAATAGGTCCAGTTTCTGACATTGTACAATCATTTTTACAACAAGGAATATTAGAGAAGGCACAATCAGTGATCATCACTGATGATTCGTATTCTTTATCAGTTGATTTAAGATCACTGAATAAATGCATTACAAATAACAAACCTATTGTTCCTAATTTGTACTCGGAGCCAATCTGTGGATAGTGTAGGAAAGGAACAAAGAGCAACAGAGAACATAGACCTGAAGTGTGCCTGGGTCACGTGGTCAGTATGCCTAAAAGGGGGCATACCCAAGTATGAAATAAAATGAAATGAAAAAGAAAAAGGGAATGTGTGGGTGGGACACAAGATCCTATGACCACAAGGAAGGAGGCAAAGGAGGGCAGGCTTTATGCAGCCTGACTCCTCCTACAATTACAGGCTGACCTGCGGTCAGCCTTACACTTGTACTTGAGTCAATCTGTGGATAGTGTAGGAAAGGAACAAAGAGCAACAGAGAACATAGACCTGAAGTGTGCCTGGGTCACGTGGTCAGTATGCCTAAAAGGGGGCAAAAATAAACCCAGTAGGATGAAAGCTTTAACAGCCAGATTCATTACCTACTGAATAAACGTACAAACTGCAAAATTGACAACCACTTGTGGCATCTCAGAAGTGGCTCTGGGACATACCCAGAGAAACAAGACGACCTCCACCTACCCAAATAAGGGCCGGGGCCCCCAGCACAAATTCACAGAAGCTGCTCCTATCTTGAATAAATGCCAAAGTATGCCTTAGGGTCCAGACCCCGATTGGCCAAAAAAGGGGGCAGCAATGAAGTATGCAAAGAGCTACGGAGAGGGGAGTGCTAGGAAAAGGCAAACGAGGACCACCCCTGGGTTTATCAGATGTAGCACAGCCGAGCTGGTTTAAACCAACACCGGGCGCCACGCCTTGCCAGGCTCCAAAAATCTGATAGTGCCGCCACCCGATTGCCGCGTCTTTCGAGCATGCAGATGTAAACAGAAAAGGCTGAGGTGCAAAACCAGTTGATATGGCCAAAAGTAAGAGAGACCCTGGGCCAGAAGAGCAACTCCCCTGGCCTCAGGACCCCCAAAAGGCCGGGTATAGCGCTACCTTGAGCACCAATCTGGTACCCAACGCAAAGGAGACCTCGAGAGCATGACAGACATAACACGAAAATATGACCCATGGCGAGAAGTCTGCTGAGCACAGCAGGAGGACTACTCTTCAGGATCCCTGAGGACGGCTTAATGGAGTGCGTAGAAAATAAAGAAAGGCCTGTTGGGGTCTACCAACAAGATGAAATGCTGAGTCCCAGCCATATCCGTACTGATAGTGCTGTAGGCCGATATGAGCCGAAAGAGGCAAAAAACAAAAAGCAAGTAGGAACTGGATGTTAACCATCAGGACTGGGAAATTCTGACTGGAAAACATCCCAAGCAGTGTCATGAGCCCTCCTGGTATTCCAAATAAAGACTTAACGATCAAGGCTGTTGTGACAGCCCAAATAGAAATCCAATCCAACACAAATTCTGGAACCGAAGAGAAGGCGTGACGCCAGCATCTGCGTCTGAGACCTGAGCCTACTGGTACTGGCCTAGGCACTGAGAAGGTTCCGGAATCCACTAAAGCCCCTGAGCCCGTAGAGGCTGCTGGAGCTGCCATAGGCTGACTTACCAATAGTTCTATACTATTGCCACTCCTGGCCGGACGTAACTAGGAAGTAAAAGGTAGTGAGCATTGGGACAGGAAAGAAACCGCAGTCCGCTGGGTAACCAGCTCCGCACTTGCACTTGACGAGCAAGGGATCAGTAACTTAAAAAGCTGGGTTTCCCGCGCCGAAGCCGGGGAAGCAGTCCACTGCGTAGGAATACTGCCATCGGGTCAAGAGTTGAAGCTAGCCGAATGTGAAAAAATGAAGCCTTGGGATGGACCAGGTTCTGAGAGAGGGTGAGCAACTTGATGAATTGATGAACAACGTGGGAAACATGAGAAACGAGCGTAACATTGGGAAAACATGAGAAACCTGGGAAAACGAGAGAAACATAAAAAATGTGAGTTGGCATAGAAACAACAAATTGCATGAGAAACGTAAATTGCATGAGAAACGTGAGTTTGAATGAAATATGTAAGCAGCGAAAGAACAGATGAGGAGACTTGCCACCGAACAAGCCAATTAAAAACGATCACCTCAATCTGATAACCCATAGACGTGAAGGGTAACCTGCAGTGGAAGAACCTGGACAACCCAGCTGTGTAAAAGTGACCAGAGAACATTACAGACAATCAGCCCATGACATAACACCCCTACTACCTGACAAGTATGAGGATGTGGGTGCAGACATGACAAGACCAACAGCGCATGAATGTGAACCTAATGACAACACCACCCTACTGAATGCAGCAAGCCAGCCCGAGCAACCTGCAGCCCCAAGACAGGAAATTAAAAACGAACACTCAGGGCTAAAGTCCCCACAGACTGTGGTGGGTACTAGTAAAAGGTGTAATGGTGAAGAGGACGTATGACGTATGAACTACAGGCGAGAAGATTGTGGGACGACAATCAATTAAAAACAAAACCTCAGCCTGTATTGGATCTGTAGACGTGAAAGATCCTGGATGCAAGCACTAACTAACGGAAATGCAGTGAACGAAAGACAATGACATGAAGTGTGAGAAACATGGGAAACGCGAGAAACACGGGAAACGCGAGAAACATGGGAAACGTGAGAAACATGGGAACCATGGGAGTCTATGCCTCTTCCTGTCCCTCCACGCTGTCTCCTGGGAAACACACAGCTCCCAGGAGATAGCGGGGACCAGTTACGATGTGCAGCGCGACTCGCGCATGCGCAGTAGGGAACCGGGAAGTGAAGCAGCAACGCTTCACCTCCTGATTCCCTCACCTAGGATGGCGGCGGCAGCTGCCGAGAACCGAGGGGGTTCTCGGCGTCGCCTGCCGACATCGCTGGACCCTGGGACAGGTAAGTGGCCATTTATTAAAAGTCAGCAGCTGCAGTATTTGTAGCTGCTGGCTTTTAATTTTTTTTTTTTTTGGCGGTTTAGGTGGACTCCCTCTTTAAGCTTGTGTATTATAGGGGTATTTTTATAAAGATCCTTCCAAGAGAGGAGAAAACTTGGGCTGACGGTGTCATGTGATAATGTCAGGTAAGTTAACCCTTTCCTGCCGAGCGTACGCAGATGTGCATACTCGGCTTTCCGGGGTCATACCAGGATGATACCCGCAGCTGCAGGCATCATCCCGGTACCGGCTGTTTAGAGCGGGCGATCGGCTATCCGAGTATAACAACCGATGCTGCTAAAAGCCGCTCAGCTGTTATACCGGAGGAGCGGGAGGGGATGTCCCCCCCTCCCGATGTCCCCCCCTCCCGCCGCTCTTACCGGGCCTCCTGTTCGATCGGGAGGCCTGGTCACCAATCGGCTGCCTCCGGCGGCTGGGGGTGGGCTGGAACGAAGCCACGGGCGGCTTTGTTCCAGCCTCCTAATCTTAAACACGGAAGCGACGTCATGACGTCACTTCCCGTTTACTCGGCTGCCAATGGTGCCGGTTTTAAAAAAATACACAGTATTCAGAATCACCGTTCTGAATACTTTGAAGTGCAAAGGAGGGATCGAGGGTCTTTTAGACCCCCGATCCCTCCATAAAGAGTACCTGTCACCACCTTTTACTGTCACAAGGGATGTTTACATTCCTTGTGACAGCAATAAAAGTTATAAAAAATTTTTTTTTTTAAACAAAATTTATAAATATATAATTAAATAAAATTAATAATAAAAATGATTTTATTATTTTTGCTGCTCGCGCAGCAAAGAAAACGCATACGAAAGTCGCGCCCGCATATGTAAACAGTGTTCAAATCACACATGTGAGGTATCGCCGCGATCGTCAGAGCGAGAGCAATAATTCTAGCATTAGACCTCCTCTGTAACTCTAACATGGTAACCGTAAAAAAAAATTGAAAGCATTGCCTATGGAAATTCTTAGGTACTGTAGTTTGTCGCCATTCCACGAGTGCGTGCAATTATAAAGCGTGACATGTTTGGTATCTATTTACTCGGCGTAACGTCATCTTTCACATTATACAAAAAAATTGGGGTAACTTTACTGTTTGGATTTTTTAAAATTCATGAAATTGTCCCTTTTCCCAAAAATTTGCATTTAAAACACCGCTGCACAAATACCGTGTGATATAAAATATTGCAACAATCTCCATTTTATTCTCTAGATTCTCTGCTAAAAATATATATATAATGTTTGGGGGTTCTAAGTAATTTTCTAGCAAAAAATACGGATTTTAACTTGTAAACACCAAATTTCAAAAATAGGCTAATGTCGCGTACACACGAGCGGACTTTACGGCAGACTTTGTCCTGCAGACTTTTCAACGGACTTTATGACAGACTTTCTGAATGAACGGACTTGCCTACACATGATCAACCAAAGTCCGACGGATTCGTACGTGATGACGTACGACCGGACTAAAACAAGGAAGTTCATAGCCAGTAACCAATAGCTGCCCTAGCGTCGGTTTTTGTCCGTCGGACTAGCATACAGACGAGCGGACTTTTCGACCGGACTCGAGTCCGTCGAAAAGATTTGAAAACATGTTTCATTTCTAGGTCCGTCGAACTTTTGGGGAAAAAAAGTCCGCTGGAGCCCACATATGATTGAATTGTCCGCCGATCTCCGGTCCGCCGAACCAAGTATGCCGTAAAGTCCGGTCGTGTGTACACGGCATTAGTCATGAAAGGGTTTTAAAAGGGGCATTTAGATTTTTCTTTTTTTTTAACCAAATAGATCCATTAGACTGTGGATGGTGGGTGAGGCGGGTATCATTTTTATCCCAGCAAAGGGCTTTAAAGTGGATGTAATAATTAATATCTATAATGATATACATGCCTCCTGCTTGTATCCGTTTGTTTTATTACTCACCCCCTCAGCTGTAATTTGCCCCGCAATATCGCCGAATTGGTGGGTGTTTCTCATTCCTGGCGCTCGGTGGGTGGAGTCGTGACATCAGAGGACTCCTCCGCTCACCGCTACACTCCCCTGGCCATCCGGCGTTGCGAGGACGAGCTTCGTGCCAGGGAAGACTGAAGTGCGTGTGCAGGAGTGACAGAGCGCGTTCTGTGAAGAAGCAGAGCGCGCTCATGTTACTCATGCGCATGTGCAGAAGAAATCTTACTCCTCCGTCCCCCTCCATGTTTTCCACATCCCCCACTGTCTTCCTCCCCCTCGTTCCCCGCAGGCCGGCTTCCCTCTCCTCTACAATCCTCTCCTCTACCGCGGGCTGCGAGGGGAGGACGCGCGGGGGAATCTGTCAGGATGGAGAGCGGATAAAGGGGCCGGTATATCAATTACCGGCCCCTTTCTTTTCTGAATGGGACACAGAGCGTTCGTTACCGATCGCTCTGTGTCCTGTGATAACTGAGCAGAGTAACCTGTGTGTTACTATGCTCAGTTTATGAATGGAGAAAAGCCTCTGTCTTCCCTGCATTCATCTTCAATGCAGAGAAAAGGACTGGGGTATCTGTATCCTCTGTCCGTTTCTCTGTCTCAAATGGGAGATGTCAGGGGTTTCGGTTTGGACCCCTGACATGTCACCAAATCCCCCAACAGGGCTGAAATATATAAAGATATAAAAATAAAATTGTAAAAAAGAAAAGATAAAAAAATGAAATTTGAAAATAAAAAACGACTGACACCACATTATTAATAGATAATTGCGCTAATATTAACTTACTAATATTGCACAGTGTACCACCAAATATGTGAATAATTGTGAGCATATATTGAACCATACAAATGTAGCAATAACTCTCGGTGGAGCTGCTGGTTTAAGCAGACTTGTTACCTTCACTTTGCTTCCCTCAGTTTCACCGGCACCGGGTCTAGGGTTCCATTGAGTTTACCTCTGGACGTCACACGCACCAACACTGGAGTACGTATTCAATGCTTTATTAAACACTTGACTTAGGAAATAGCAGGAAAGAGACGAAAGGGAAACTTCAGAAGAAACTCAAACATCTTCCTGTAGGGTTCTTTTAACAAATGCTGGTAGAATTCAGATATTTTATGGAATACGCTCCCCTCGTGGGACACACTCCTTGCTCGTCTGGATAGGCCTCTCTCACCAGCCTAGCAGCCAGTACGCAGCACGAATCAAAGTCTCTGCCACAGACTTGCTTGGGAACAAAATCCGTACGATCCTCTGCCACAGGATGTATCAGATTTTCTGTAATGAATGTCAATCACAGTGCCTGAACCTTTAAGCCAACCCGGCAACACTATTCTGTATAGTTACTTTTGGATACGTCCTCCAACCGAATCACCAGGCCCCTCTATAGACCAGCATGCGGCGTGATCTCTCCAAAAGACGGGTCCTCCCCTGGGATCTCCTCGGTTGTCCAGCTTCGTCACACAGGACCGACAGCTCAGGACCATTCCTCGGCCGCGGTGGTGGGCTCCAGACAAGCCTCTGGACCCACCTCTGTGCCGCAGTATCGTGGGCATCCGGAACGGAGGACCACGAGGTAGCTCCTTAACGCATACCTGTCGGCCAGGAGGGCCAGCAGGTGGCTGAAATACCCTCGCCCAGAATGCAACTCGGAGGACCACCTCCACCGAGTTGTCTCCGGGACAGAAGAGCATCCATACGCTTCAACACGTTGCCTTTCCAACACTAACCAGTGATAACAGCGACACTCACCGGTCAGCACGGAAACACACACAACGTCAGCCAAGCTGGAACAGAGGCAAACTTAACCTTCCTAACGAACAAGTTACTAAATTTACCTAACCTGCGGTAGATTGCAAATCTATCAGCGCTACACAAAATAAATACAATTAATAATTTCCTTCTGTGTAATGATAGCAATAGAGCAAACTTTTGCCACAGGTAAAGAATATCACATTCCACTGCGTGCAAAACAAATTATCTGCCATTATTATGTATATATATGTAATATAGCTGTGTCCAGCAGGAAAAACACCTCCCCCCCATCAGACCAGTGGAGTGTCTGCAGCCAGGGCTGAGATTATGCTGAGGTGTGGAACATGCAATCCTGGTAGAGCAGCAGAAGAAAGGAGTGGGGGTGGGAATTAAAAAATACTGCCTGTGTCTTAAGCTAGTGCACGAGATATGTAAATCACCTGTCACTCACAGCAAGGGGGAGGATTTGACAAAGTTTTTCTCAGTTTGTCAAGAATTTTCTCACTGAACAATAAAAGAGGATTGCTCAGAGATGGATTAACTCTGGCAAGACTGGGCTCAAATGATAGGAAATCTTATACTCTATATTATGACACCAAAAAAAAACATTTTTCGGGTTTACATCCACTTTAAAGCGTATATCAAGGCACAATGAAAAAAAAAATCAAAAAAACACACACACACATTTCCCTGTGTTTACTGAGACGAGTGCATGAGGGTGGTTAGAATGCAGTGTTCAGCTGTGACTAAACTCCACATCTAGATGCAACACCATCACAAACTGGACAATTAGCTGTGTTAAATCTGTGTACGGCCAGAACCACTGGTCCTGGACCCAAACTGTCTGCGTCCAGGGCTGGTTAGAGCCTCTAATTGCATGTACTGTAACTACTTGGATAAAATTTTACATGCAAACAGCTGCGGCACCAGCCATTAATATGTACAGGTTACAAATCATGCTGCACCACTGCTGGCTGTGGGTAATCGGCAACAGAATATGCATGGAGATTTTTTTCTCCATCAGCAAGAATTGCAGACTTTCATTGGTGGGGCTGTCCATCTACATGGGTCTAAACACCTAGCAAGCACAGAAAAATAGCAGTTTATCTGCCAGAAATGCACTCAGCTCTGAAGTCCTGCTGTAGGCTGACAACACACAGCTTTGAGTGGTGTCAGCCCTGCCCAGTGTCTTTTGCTAAACTGCTCAACCACTCCTACTCTCAGATCTATCAACATTTTCCTGATGGTACTGTGTATTAAACAGATTAAATGGGAGCAAATAAGATAAGTTCATTGTTGGGATTTACATACACTTTAACCACTACAGCCCCGGAAGGATTAACCCCCTTAATGACCAGGCCATTTTTTGTGATACTGCACTGCATTGCTTTAACTGACAATTGTGCGACATTGTACCCAAACAAAATTGTTCTTTTTTTTCCCCACAAATAGAGCTTTCTTTTGGTGGTATTTGATCACCTCTACAGTTTTTATTTTTTGCGCTATAAACAAAAAAAGACTGACAATTTTGAAAACAAACAAATATTTTTGACTTTCTGCTATAATACATATCCCAAAAAAATGCATTAATTATTTTAGGCAAATATGTATTCTGCTACATATGTTTGGTCGCAAATCGCAATAAGCATATAATGATTGGTTTGCGCAAAAGTTATTGCGTCTACAAACTGTGGGATATATTTATAGACTTTTATTTATTTTTTATTGTTTTCACTGGTAATGTTGGCAATCTGCGATTTTTTTACTGACCTAAATCTGACCCCAAGTGACACTTTTTGTGGACCAGTGACATTTTTACAGTGATTAGTGCTAAAAAATGCACTTATCAATGTATAAATGACACTGGCAGAGAAGGGGTTAACATAAGATATATGAATCCCATGAATCCCATGAGGAAGTCAAGTGTGACGAAACATGTCGGGGCGTGGCTGTACGGCATCCATCACTAACAGACAGTAAGGGACGGGACGGGGCGGTACATCTCCGTACACCGGCGGGATCCTTTGAGGACGATAGAGGAGCTGCGGCTCGGACTCGCGGAATAGCAGGAGACCCACATCTATAGAACGCCATTGAGAGGGGTGAGAACCTATCCAACCCGTTTCTTTGGGGTCCGCCGTGACCCTCTTTTCACAGTGGTGCTGGGCGGTTCACAGAGGAGGATTGATTTGGAAGTTGCTGTGCAGTGTCATTTGGCTTGATTCAAGATTTTCTTTGTGAGTTTAATGTTTGAAGTTTTTAATTTTAATAAATTTTATTTGCTTTACGGTATCACACTATGTTGAGTCTTTCTATACATTGAGGTGACACTGGAATTATAAGGAGTTCGGAAGTTCATATGCCCAGCTGACCTACTACACATCCATGCTTTTTTGCCAAAACACGAGAGTGTGAGGCATTTTGAGTCGGTGAGTTTTGTATTCAAGGGGAGTGGAGGCACTGACACTAAGTGAAGTGGTGGACGTTTTCCAGCTTATCACCTTTCCTGCACGGTGTCCTGTCTATGGACTTCATATGGACTATACTGCCTGATTTCACTTTTGATTTATTTGCCAATTGATATTACTGGATGTATGATACACTTTAATATACACTGTTAGGTTCTTTTGATATTCACTGGTTTACTGTATACTGAAAATTGTTTATACAGATTACCACATGCAATAATTTTTATATTTTTATTTTATTTTATTTTATTATTTTAGGTATAGATAGATGCACTAGAATCCTGTTTTGGATGGTGATCACTGTCATTTAGCGCCGCTTATATTGCTTCACAGGGGTCGCCTTGGGCTCTTGGAATCAATAGGAAGTTTTTTGCATTAATTATTTTAGGCAAATATGTATTCTGCTACATATGTTTGGTCGCAAATCGCAATAAGCATATAATGATTGGTTTGCGCAAAAGTTATTGCGTCTACAAACTGTGGGATATATTTATAGACTTTTATTTATTTTTTATTGTTTTCACTGGTAATGTTGGCAATCTGCGATTTTTTTACTGACCTAAATCTGACCCCAAGTGACACTTTTTGTGGACCAGTGACATTTTTACAGTGATTAGTGCTAAAAAATGCACTTATCAATGTATAAATGACACTGGCAGAGAAGGGGTTAACACTAGGAGGCGATCAAAGAGTTAACTGTGTTCCCTGGGTGTGTTCTAACTGTGTGGGGTATGGGCTTACTGGGGCAACACAGAGATCACTGTTCCTGATCACTCATCCCAGAAGTTTGTCATCATAGCACGCCGGTAAGACACACTGTGTCATGTTGACACGATGTGTTACAACTGCCCATGTGCGGGCGTCTCGCCGCAGCTGATTACATTCACGGTAACTAATCTTTTATTTTGTATACTATAAACTGACCTCACCATAACCGCTTGCCTCATTCCTCTAGATGAAGCCACGTGTGAGGTGGTGAAACTAGTAGAGGTGGAGCCTGGCGTTGGAAATCTTGTCGCAACTGAGTGAGACCTTTCTGATATATTAGCAATGCTTTTAATTTTCTTAATAAATGTGATGGGTTTATTAGCTGGGGTGGAGAGGTTAATTTTTTAATCCCTCGGATACTGCACTATTGGAGGCACTTTCTGTTTTTTCCATGTATTGTTGAAACTACCGGCAGCTAATGTGGATTACACTGGATTCAAATCTGAAGTAACACAGTGGAAGGAACCCCTATCAGATATAGATCATTACTTGTTTCGTGAGAGTCTGGCAGAGGTTACCAAGTGAGGATTTCCTGAAGGGAGAGTTGCACAGAGTGCAAGGCGTGTTTGACCCCTAAGCAGGGTCTTTTAAGGAGGTGAGCAAGCATTGCATGTGGTGGCGGGAGCACTATGCATATGGAGGTTGTTTGAAGCCATAGGCGTGCGCACAGGGTGTGCCGGGTGTGCCTAGGCACACCCTAATCACCCCATGTGCATTAGCATTATCCAGGAGCAGCACCAGGTAGAAGGTTAGGGGTGCCAGTGGGCATTGTAAATGCCCCCATTATATTAAAATCTAGGTTCAACTTTAGGAACACGTTACACACTTAATAAGGGTGTATCGTTATATGCTCCCAATCAACTGGCTCCCACCACCAGAGCCCCCTTCCTGTGACAGCAGGTGGTGCTCATGTGTGTTTGAGCTTTGGGGTGCACACCCTAATGCAATAGGCTGCGCACACCTATGTTTGAAGCAAAGAAACACTTCACATTTCCCTGCATGTCAGCGGAAGAAATTATCACTTTATATTATTGGACTTTTTGTTCTGAACACCTATATTGCACATTAGTTTTGATTTGGTTTTATTTTTGTGTGTTTTTTCACATATGCAGCACTGTCTCATTTATACTGTATTTACTGTTTTTTTTTTTGTGGGAGCACATAAGTGACAGCAGCAGCAATTTAAGGTTTAAATATTTCCCTGCATAATAGCGCACAACTATCCTACTTTCAATTTGTAGATCTTAGTATTGTCCCCTGTCAGAATGGGGATCCGCCTTGTTTACACAGGGAGGGAGATCCCTGTTCTGGCTCTCTTTACCGAGATCGCTGGTGGCTGGTGAACATCGAGTCCGCCAGACCTGCAGATAAGCTCCCGCGGTGGGCGTGCGCCCACTCTATCTCATTCATGGACCAACGTACAGGTCCGTTGGTTCACGCAGTCCGGCCGCCCAGCCGCAGTATATGTGCGGTGGGCGGTCCGGAATTGGTTAAAGCCTGGTACACACGGGCCGAATAACCAGCTAGTTCAACAGAAACTAGCCAACATTTTGCCCATGTGGTCATTAGCCTGTCTGGCAGAAGCTGGCCAAACGGGCACGCTGGAAAACCAGCCAATGGCTGCCAGCACTGACCAGTGTGTTCTGGCGGGGGGTGTTGAAACAGCCCTTTTGTCAAAACACAGTAGCTCAGCGGGGAGATCACTGTACTAACTTCACATAGTAGAACCATGGCTCTATATGTCTTATGGACGCATTAAGCGGGCTTGCAATTAGGGGCACTGGTCAAGGGGAATGAGCCAAGAGTAGTGGCGGAGGACCTGAGGAGAAGAAGATTATCGCACAGAGCAGGTAAGTATGACATGTTTGTTATTAAAAAAAAAAAATCTAACCTTTAAAATCGCTTTAAGGTATACATTAGGGTTGCACTGATATCACTTTTTTTCTTTTAAGTACTCGGTGATAAAGATTACCGATACTATTTTTATGTCATGTGATAGTGGCACTAATATGCAGCACTGATGGGCACTGATGAGGCGTGGACTGTGTCCAGGAAGGAGCCGGTAAAGCAGCTGAAGGCCATGGGAGGGAGAGGAGGAGAAGCGGCTGTCAGCTGCTTTATCGGAAAGGTATACAGGGAAATCGGTGCTTGTAACTCCCCCCATCGCCACACTGATCATTTCTGAGGCTGTCCAGGTATTGATTAGACATAGGAGCATTTGTATGAAGACAAGTACTCGTGCAAATGCTCAGTATCGGCACCAATACTGATACTAGTATCGGTGCAACCCTAGTATAAATTAACCACTTTTCTTTCCTTCAATCCCTCCCGCAGAGCTATTGTATTCTGACAGTGGGAGGTTTCCCAGCCGTCAGAATAAAGTGATCACTACTATAACCTTCGGCAATCATGAAACAAAAAAAAACTGACAGGTTGGTTGTAGTGAAGTTGAGCGATAGATCGATATTTTTTTTTTTTTTTTTTATCGAACAAAGATTTTTATTTAAAATGCAGTAGCATACATTGCCAACAGTACATATCAGTATAAGTTACAGCGGAAACACACCCGCCACTGAGATCAAATCCAGAAAAATATTAACCAGATTAGTACATTACCAAAGACAATATGCATAAAAAAAAGGAAAAACCAAAGAAACGTTTGTATTTTATTTTATGCACCTATCACAGAGGCCTAACTGTTTGCTATCCTTATACCCTGCATAGAGGAACCAGCCTAGTCATCATTGAGCCGAAGTAGCCTATCCATGGTCAAATCCAAGCGCCCCGGAACATCCAACCACTGTGCCCATACCCTCTCGAATTTATACGCATTACCCCTATGTTGGTAGATACGTTTTTCCATTCTCAATAGCTCACCTATACTTTTAACCCATTCCATCGCAGTGGGGGGATCTTCCGACTTCCAATGTATGATGATCACCTTTCGTGCCTGGAACAAGGCTCTACGTGTAGCCTCTCTGGTGTGCATTTCCAAGTCGTATCCTTCTAATATACCCAATAGACGGGCCCTTGGGACTAGGGAAGGGTCACCTGAAACACTGAGTTGACGCTATTCAGCCATTGATCGACTTTAGTACAACCACTCTGCCCATACATGGGGTTCCTGCTGAACTGGCCAAATTTTGATCAGTCTTTGGCCAGCTTGGCTTGACCAGTTGGAAACAACCAGTTAGGTTTTATTCTTTTTTGAGAAAGAAACATTCCCCTCTGGGTGATCTATGTACATTACAAAGATTTTAACAAACTTGGTTGCAAATTTCTATCTTTTGTTACTCTGAAGAAATAGCTGTTTGTCTGTGTCCATCTGTGAATCTGTATAGGAGTGATTTTATATTTATCAATCAGCTGATGCACTTGCAGAGGAGAGCTTCAGGGTCTGCATCCCTTTAGACATGATTTCCCTTTGGGAGTATCTTACCGAAAAATGAATTATTTTTTTTTACAGGGGATGCCAAAAATGTACTTGTATCTTAGTGCAGACTTCTGGGGAAATCAGTAAGCCAATCACACAAGCAGGAAATGACATATCTGAGGTCGTTCTGTACACCATCAGCATACAGTACACCTCCAGGTAGCCATATTGATTTGCATTTTACAGAAAATTACAGGGCTCTGAGAGACAGAAGCAATCAAGTACTGTCTGTGATACTTTTTTATTTGCACTAACATACAATTTTTTCAGGACAAGCTTTCGGGGTATGTCCCCTTCTTCAAGGTCCTAGCAGTACTGATTCACAAAAGTTTTAATAGAATGTTAAGAAAAGAGACAATCTCTGAGGGAAAGGAAAAAAAAAACAAAACAAAACAAAAAAAAACACACACACACAAGTAATTTATATTAACATTTAATTACAATATGACTTGTGTAGCAATTGTATACGCTATATTATTATTTTTTATTTTTTTAATTTCCTTTATGTTCTGATTTAAGATGCAGCAAGTGGCATCTTAATATATTGCTATACCTGCCTTCAGCCGTATCACTCCAGGGCTCAGCAAGGCATGCTGGCAGCATATGCATTTTCAATATTTTGAAGCACCTGCAAAATGCAACAATAAAAGTAAATCCATTGTTACATAAGAGTTATTCATAGCAAAGCACAACATTAAACTACATCGTAAAAATGTGAAAATGGTAAATGGGGTGGGGTGCTGTAAGGATAAATATAAATATGGTCTAAAAGAGTATCATCCCAAAAATGTAGAGAATAGGAGAATGTAGTATAGTGGGACTTTAAATGTACCACTGGTGACCATCAAATGTAATAACATCTAACTGGTATAAAAAATATAAATTTTTATTAATAATCAATTAAACATTTGAAAACTTCATACAAATTGTAATATGGTGGTTCGTTACACTTTCAATGTCTTTGAAACGGGTTCTACGCGTTTCACAGCCACGCCACTTCCTCAAGACGCACAAGGATCAATACAATCAAAGTTGTTAATCACAATCATAAAAGCACCACCTAAAGAAAGAAAAATAACACAAATTAATTATAAATACACAAACAATGCGATTTAAAGTGGAACTTTACTCTCCTAACAACATTGATTATTTTTAATCTTCGTGCTGCTAGCATTGAATAGATAAAAAAGTATATCATACTTACTTTTTACATTTTTTTTACATTTAAGTTACTTCCTGGTTTCTTGCCTAGGCAGATGATGTCATACATCTCATCTCAGGAGACTTCAGGAGGGAGGAGAGGAGGAGGAGGTGTTTTCGCAGTTAAGCACACTCTCCTGCCTGCATGCTTGAGTTAAGGGCAGATGAATTCCACAAACTAAATGCTACATGAATCATTTCCCCTTACTCAAGATGGCCATGGCCAGAAATTCTGGAGGGGTTGTTATTCAAAATGATTTCTCAACAAAATAAAGCATGGAGACATGGATGGATGGGGGAATTTGCTTTGAATATTAAATATGAATGATATAGTGTTTTTTGTTTGTGGTGCTCATATGCAGTAAAGATCCGCGTAAACATTAGTATGTTGTATACCTTAAATTAAATATTACAACCCCCATGTTCGATATATAAATGAAGTCAATATGCAAAACATATATGTGAAAAAATGATGAGTAAACATAAAAGTCTTAACCCACAATAATCTGGGATAGGGGTCAAACAAAATCAATAGGAGTAGCTGCTGTCGTTTCAATACGCCCGCTGGCCCATGCGAGGGACAACCCACAGTAGCCAGCGCCACACAGTGTGCCTGAGGCAACAAGGGGAGGGAAAAACCAATCAATGCTCAAGTAGATCTCCATATGTGAATACCACTTACACCTAGAACCTGGATAAAGTAAGGAAATTAAGGGTAATAGTAGCTCACGTAGGTGTGTGCAGCCTATTGCATTAGGGTGTGCACCCCATAGCTGATGAACAAACAGCATCACGGCCAAGGAACACACCAGAAAGATCAGGGATAAAGCTGTGGAGAAGTTTAAAGCAGGGTTAGGTTAGGAAATAATACCCTATGCTTTGAGCATCTCACGGAGTACCTGAAAATGGAAAGACTATGGCACAACTACAAACCTACTATCTACCTAAAGTGACGGCAGGCAAGGAGAGCATTAATCAGAGAAGCAGCCAAGAGGCCCATGGTAACTCTGGAGGAGCTGCAGAGATCCACAGCTCAGTTAGGAGAATCTGTCCACAGGACAACTATAATGCCGCGTACACACAATCGGATTTTCTGACAACAAAACCGTGGATTTTTGTTTGAAGGATGTTGGCTAAAACTTGTCTTGCATACTCACGGTCACACAAATGTTGGCCCAAAATTCAGAACGTGAGAAGGTGGTGACATACAACACGTGCGATGAGCTGAGAAAAAGGAAGTTCAATAGCCAGTGCGGCTCCTTCTGCTTGATTCTGAGCATGCGTGAACTTTTGTGCGACGGACTTGTGTACACACGATCTGACTTTTTTGGCGGAAAATTTGAGAACCTGCTATCAAACATTTGTTGGCGGAAATTCCGACAGCAAATGTTTGTTGCAGCATACACACGGTCGGACTTTACGAAAAAAAAAGCTCACATCGAAAATTTCCCGTCGGAAAATCCGACTGTGGGTACGCAGCATTAGTTGTGCACTCCACAAATCTGGCCTTTATGTAAGAGTGGCAAGAAGAAAGCCATTGTTGAAAGAAAGCCATAAGAAGTCCCGTTTGCAGTTTGTGAGAAGCAATGTGGGAGACACAGCAAATATGTGGAAGAAGATGCTCTGGTTAGATTTTTGGCCTAAAAGCAAAACGCTATGTGTGGCGGAAAACTAACACTGCACATCACCCTGAACATACCATCCCCACCATGAAACATGGTGGTGGCAGCATCATGTTGTGGGGATGCTTTTCTTCAGCAGGGACAGGGAAACTGGTCAGAGTTGATGGGAAGATGGATGGATCCAAATACAGGGCAATATTAGAAGAAAACCTGTTAGAATCTACAAAAGACTTGAGACTTGGGTGGAGGTTCACCTTCCAGTAAGACAACAGCCCTAAACATACAGCCAGAGCTACAATGGAATGGTTTAGATCAAAGCATATTCATGTGTTAGTCAAAGTCCAGACCTAAATCCAATTGAGAATCTGTGGCAAGACTTGAAAATTGCTGTTCACAGACACTCTCCATCCAATCGGACAGAGCTTGAGCTATTTTGCAAAGAAGAATGGGCAAAAATGTCATCTTCTAGATGTGCAAAGCTTCTAGAGACATCCCCAAAAGACTTGCAGCTGTAATTGCAGCGAAAGGTGGTTCTACAAAGTATTGCCTCAGGGGGGGCTGAATACAAATGCACGCCACACTTTTCACATATTTATATGTAAAAAATATTGAAAAACATTTATAATTTTCTTCCCAATTCACAATTATGTGCCACTTTGTGTTGGTCCATCACATAAAATCCCAATAAAATACATTTATGTTTTTGGTTGTAACATGACAAAATGTGGAAAATTTCAAGGGGTATGAATACTTTTATAAGGCACTGTATGTACTGTGCAAAACAAACTGCACAGTGGACGTAAGTATGACATGTTTGTTATTTTTTTTTTTTTAAAAAGAGGGTTTACAACCTCTTTAACTTGGCTCATAGATGACACTTTGGCTGTGATCTGTTACACTGGAGGAAGGCTTAGGAGGGGGTGTTTTGAATCAAGACTGAGGAGTCGGGTAATCAATGCACAATGCACTATTTACATTTCATTTGCCTAGAGTTCGACTTTAATGGGTTAGTTCACCTTTACCAAAAAACTGCCTATGCAAGTAATGGGCAGCTGTAGATAAAAACAAACTGTGCAGCTTTGACTAAAGTTAAACAATGCTCTTGCTATAGGCCATACATCCCAAAGCCTGGCTGAGAAGCTTAGAGGTGGCATCATGTCCTGCTTTGTTGCTAGGACATTTCTAAGGCACTCTCAGCCAATTCAACCCCCCCCCACATGTGCTCTCTACGCTGTCGTAGTAGCTCTGACCTCAACAAAGCTGAAATAGAGAAGATAGTGGACCACACATGTGTAGGGGGTTTGAGAGCTTGCTTCTGTGATGGTGGAGGTGAGTAATAATGGCTGGCAGAGAATTAGTAACGTGCTAGCAACAAGGATGATGCCATTTAACTTTGGTCAAAGCTGCACAGTTTGTTTTTAGGCACCCCTTATCTGCATAGGCAGTTTTTTGGTAAAGGTGAACAAACCCTTTAAGCACTTGCTGACCGCCTTATAGCAGTTTTACTGCTACAAGGTGTCAGCTGTGCACCGGATCACGTATATATATATATATATATATATATATATATATATATATATATATATATATATATAAGTGGTCTCACACTTCCGCCTGCAGGGGGCACGCACGCGCTACTGACGCACTGATTCTTCAGTGATTATTCACAGCAGAAGCCGATCTGCGGTTGCCAGGCACTCAATGTTCCCCGAGACACCCGCCTTCAGGCAGAGACTCAGAATGGAGCAAGACTTGTAAACAAGGCAGAGTTCCATTCTTACAGGGGGGGAAGAGACTCAAATCCATCTCTTCCCTTAGCAAAAGCAGCACACATAGTACACAAAACACTGGCTAGGCGCACATTTAACCCTTTGATCACCCTAGATGTTTAACCTCTTCCCAGCCAGTGTCATTAGAACAGTGACAGTGCATATTTTTAGCATTGATCACATTAGTAGTGTCACTGGTTCCCGCAAAGTGTCAGTTAGTGTCCGATTGTCTGCCCCAATATTGCAGTCCCACTCTAAGCTGCTGATCTCCGCCATTACTAGTAAAAAAATAAATAAATAAACATTCCAGTATATATGTATATATCCCATAGTTTTTAGACACTATAACATTTGCGTAAACCAATCAATATACACTTATTTAAAAAAAAATTATTGGATATGTTTTATAGCAGAAAGTAAAAAATATTGTTTTTTTTTTTCAAAACTGACGTTTTTTTTTTTTGTTTTTTTTTATAGTGCAAAAAATAAAAAACGCAGAGGTGACCAAATACCACCAAAAGTTAGTTCTGTTTGTGGGGAAAAAATGACATACATTTTATTTAGGTACAATGTTGAATGACTGTGTAATTCTTAGTTAAAGTAACGCAGTGCCATATCACAAAAAGTGGCCTGGTCATTAAGGGGGGGTAAATCTTTTGTAGGTCAAGTGGTGTTTTGGTGCTGTGAAGATTGTGTGTATCCATGTTCCAAACTCACTGCTCATGTGATCTGCAGCTGGCGTCAGTGCAAAATTAATGACACCCCAAATGCAGGTCGCAAAGGCATTGCGTTTGCCTGCATTGGATCGCATAGTGCAAAACTACCATGCAATCCCATTGCAGTGTGTTTCCGAAAAGTAGTGCATGCACTACTTTGGTGCAATGGGGCGAACCCATCCAAAATGAATGGGCTAAGATCGCACCGCACAGAGTCGCGTGTAAATCGCACAGGAATGCATTGTGCATTCCTGTACAATTCATAGGTGATTCTTAGTATGAACCGAGCCTAAGTGCAGTAGCTTGTAAACCATTTCATTCCACTAGGTGGTGCTCTGTGCACAACACACTGAAGCCTCACTGCACATTTCTTCCATGCTATTCGGCACAAACATCTGAAGAAACCATTACCGGTATCTAAATATATTGAAATCATTGATCACTTTGTCTTATGAAAGTTGTAAAAACATTAAGGCAACTTTAAGCCTAAATCCTGTTCCTTGGGGAAATTGTTGACATTTTTCATCTTTCTCTTTCAAACCACTAACTTGACTGCTCCAACATATCATCTTCTGTAATATACTACTGCAGGTGTGTTTATCCTAAAATGCAAACAGAGTGCATTTTTGTAACATAAACGTCATTTTTTTTTCTAATCAGATATAAATAGTCTTGGTTCAGCATTATAATAAAGGTAATGGTATAACCAGCTTGTTATTTTCCTTAAAGTGACACTCAAAGATATCCTTATTCTTTAAATAATCCATACACAACTGCTACTTAAGGGCCCTGTAATATATTTTTCATGAAATTGTTCTTACTGTGTTTTTCTGCCTCCTTATAACATCCCCCATGAGCTCCTGAACCTCCCACCACACTTCCATAAGTTTGGAACAAGAAGAGCACATAAGTTGTGATCATGTACACTGCTCTATTCACACTGCAAATCCCATACTTTTTAGTCCATAGACCCTCTCAGAAATGAGCGAGAGAGAATGGCTATCTTCCTACATACAGTGGGATCATGGAGAACGAACATAGCCACCCTCTAACATAGTGGTCTCCAAACTGCGGCCCAGGGGTTCAGATGCAGCCCTTTGCTTGCCTTTATCTGGCCCTTGGGGCACTATTCCTCCCACATGAAGAATGGGAGGACACCCCAGATGATGTCCAATAGGATGAAACGCGTCGGTTGACGCTTGTGGAGTCATTGCAATCCTTTCTGATTTATCTCTGGACCTTTTAGCTTTATTCAAGTGGATTTGTGTAAGTGTGCACCTGTTTGTACAATAAAATTAGTTTTATACAGTTTTACACTATGTGTGGCCGTTTATTCCCTACATATATGTTCGGGAGTGGCCTTTCTCATTGATGTCTGCTGTATATTGGGAACCTGTTGGTTCATAGTGGAACTTCTCCATTCAGTTGGTGACGGGGTGACCACAGACCATCCATCCGATACAGCTGGACAAGGTTGAGGTATTACCTCACACATGCTTGACTCATTACACACCAGTATATGAGTCCACACTCTCTGGTAAGCGTGCCCATTTTACTCTATGGTGGTGGATTGCACAACAAGGGAGAAGTATTTTTCTATTGTGCTTTCACATGGGTATCTTCATCTTCACTTCAAGGATTTCACTTTCCTGGTGGACTATTTTCTATTTAACTTTTATTTGAAGTTATTGAGTGTTAATGCTCTCATCTTTTTTGTTGTTTTTGATTACAGCACAGATTTTTTATCATTTTATTTTTGTTGATGGACTTTACATTTTGCAATTTGTATGCATTATAGTAGTTCAATTAACTTATTGTCACATTAGTTGATTTAATACTTGTTCATTGCACGTTATTATTTCTTCACATTTGTATACATTATGAGCGCTGCACTATTATTTATATTTTATTTCTTATACCTACCTGGACTTGAGTTCTGGAATGACCCTCTATTGTCAAATCTCTTTGATGTAAAGTAGTTTTACACTAATTTTTTATTGTTGAATAACCTATATCTAGTTATTAATAGTTTTTCATGACCGCTTTTTGAGAAAGAACATGATATAGTGCACACAGGCATTAGAGAACGAATCCAGCCAATTAGCCCTGGTTCAAGCCTCATGCATACTGCAGCTGTCAAACGGCTTCAAAACAGGCCCTGTCCCTAAACGCCCCTTTATGTTAGCTTAGGTGTCCATGTACACATAGGCATTTAGAGGCAGGACAGTAGGGTGCAGGGGGGTCAGAAGTGTATGGTGTAGGGGGGGTCAGGAGAGTACGGTGTAGGGGAGGTCAGGAGAGTATGCTGTAGGGGGGTCAGGAGGGTACGGTGCAGGGGGGATCAGGAGAGTACGGTGCAGGGGGGTCAGGAGGGTATGGTGCAGGGGGGTCAGGAAGACATGGTGCAGAAGGTCAGGAACACATGGTGCAGGGGGTCAAGAGGGTGCAGTGCAGGGGGATCAGGTGGGTGCAGTGAGGTCAGGAGGGTGCCACGCAAGGGGAGTCAGGAAGACATGGTGCAGGGAGGTCAGGAGGGTGTGGTGCAGGGGGGGTCAGAAGGGTGAGGTGCAGGGGGTCAGAAAGGTGCAGTGCAGTTGGGTCAGGAAGACATGGTAGAGGAAGGTCAGGAGGGTGCAGTGCAGGGGGTTCAGGAGGGTGCAGTGCATGGGGGTCAGGAGGGAGCAGTGCACAGGAGTCAGGAAGGCATGATGCAGGTAGGGCAGGAAGGTGTAGTGCAAGGGGGTCAGGAAGACATGTGCAAGGGGGTCAGGAGGGTGTGGTGCAGGGGGGTCAGGAGGGTGCAGTGCAGGGGGGTCAGGAAGACATGATGCAGTGCAGGGAGGTCAGGAGGGTGCAGTGCAGGGTGGGATCAGGAGGGTGTGGTGCAGGGGGTTCAGGAGGCTGCAGTGCATGGGGGTCAGGAGGGTGCGCTGGGGTCAGGAGGGTGCAGTGCACAGGGGTCAGGAAGGCATGATGCAGGGAGGGCAGGAAGGTGCAGTGCATGGGGGTCAGGAAGACATGTGCAGGGGGGTCAGGAGGCTGTGGTGCAGGGGGGTCAGGAGGGTGCAGTGAAGGGGGGTCAGGAAGACATGGTGCAGTGCAGGGGGGTCAGGAGGATGCAGTGCAGGGCAGGGTCAGGAGGGTGTGGTGCAGGGGGGTCAGGAGGGTGCAGTACAGGGGGGGTCAGGAGGGTGTGGTGCAGGGGATCAGGAAGGTGCAGTGGGGTCAGGAGGGTGCAGTGCATGGGGGTCAGGAGGGAGCAGTGCACAGGAGTCAGGAAGGCATGATGCAGGTAGGGCAGGAAGGTGTAGTGCAGGGGGGGTCAGGAAGACATGTGCAAGGGGGTCAGGAGGGTGTGGTTCACGGGGGTCAGGAGGGTGCAGTGAAGGGGGGGTCAGGAAGACATGGTGCAGTGCAGGGGGGTCAGGAGGGTGCAGTGCAGGGCGGGATCAGGAGGGTGTGGTGCAGGGGGTTCAGGAGGCTGCAGTGCATGGGGGTCAGGAGGGTGCGCTGGGGTCAGGAGGTGCAGTGCAAGGGGTTAGGAAGATATGGTGCAGGAAGGGTCAGGAGGGTGCAGTGCAGGGGGGTCAGGAAGACATGGTGCAGTGCAGGGCGGGGTCAGGAGGGTGTGGTGCAGGGGAGTCAGGAGGGTGCAGGGGGGGGTCAGGAGGCTGTGGTGCAGGGGGGTAAGGAGGGGGGGTGTAGTGCAGGGGGGTTAGGAAGGTGCAGTCTGGTCAGGAGGGTGCAGCGCAAGGGGAGTCAGGAAGACATGGTGCAGGGGGGTCAGGAGGGTCAGGAGGGTGCGGTACAGGGGGGTCAGAAAGACATGGTGCAGGGAGGCCAGGAAGGTGCAGTGCAGGGGGTTAGGAAGATATGGTGCAGGGAGGGTCAGGAGGGTGCAGTGCAGGAGGGTCAGGAGGGTGCAGTGCAGGAGGGTCAGGAGAGTGCAGTGTGATGACCTTTCTATGACTGATGGGTAGAAATGGCCAATAATCCAGGGATCAATTAGAAAGAGAGGGCTGTCGAGGATAGCAGGAAGCAAAGGTCTTCACATCACTCATTCCTCATACCAACTTTGCAGGATCGTGGTTAATGGGGAGGAGATCTGAGGGTCAAAATTCCTATGAGTAAGAGCTCGGGCATGTTCAGGCAAGAGCCCGAACCCACTCAAGCTATTCCGGAGGCAGCGCCTGCCCCTTTGCATACGTGCAGCCCAGGATTGGCTGACTCCACACCTGCGCCACTCAGCACCTCTGGGGGAAATCACTTGGTCGGCAAGGCAGGAATCTATTTGCGATCTACTCATCACCTTCCCGTGGCCGACCAGTGGATCGTGATCGACAGGTTGTCAACCCCGGAACTAGATGGACTTGTGTCTTTTTTTCAACCTGACTATCTATGTAACTATGTGCATGAAGCCTTTCTCCTGAGTGTTTTGTACCTTGAAGCTCAATGCTCCAAAGCACTCAACAAGCAAATCCCATGCTTTTAAATTGTGCCTGTTCACATATGAATGCTCAGAAGCCGGTAACTCAACACTTGAAGCTGAAAATGAGCTACTTTTCAAGCAGTTTGGAACATTTTTGGACCCATAGATCTTAATGGGAAAAAGCCTGAAAATAAGCATTTTTCAAGCCTAAGCGACCATGTCCTCTTTCAAGTAAATGGCTTTCTATTGGCTAAAATGAAAGTGCTCAAGCCTGAATATGCCTGAAAAAAATGTGTAAAAGATGCGCAGTGAAAAACACCCCAAAATCACCTGTAGATGCTCAAGTGTGAATATAGTTTTAGGCCTCATTTACACTTGCTTTGTTGTCTGAAGAGTGTTCGGATTGAGCTTCAGAGAGCATTTAACAGGTGATGATGAGGCGTTATATCACCTCCTGTCTCCCTATTTTAATTCCCTAAATGCCAGACTACCGCGCCACAATCACGTATGTTCTGCGCAGTTTCGGGCGGTTGCAATGCTGCCTCATTTGCTTGAATGGGTCGCATTCAGCAGATGGTATTGCCTGCCTAGAGTGACAGGAGGTATAATTCCTGCAGCGCCTGTGAGGCAAATCATTGCAGCATGTGTACACCCCAGGCCGCTGCCTTGCCAGCTAAGAAGGGAACAGTTGAGTTGCAGCTCATCCGTGGGGTTTTACTGTCAACCAATCACAATTATACAGTGCCTTGAAAAAGTATTCATACCCCTTAAAATTTTCCACATTTTGTCATGTGACAACCAAAAATGGAAATGTATTTTATTGGGATTTAATGTGATAGACCAAACATAAAGTTTTACATAATTGTGAAGTGGAAGGAAAATGATAAATGGGTTTCCAAATTTTTTACAAATAAATATGTGAAAAGTGTGGTGTGCATTTGTAATCAGCCCCCCTGAGTCAATACTTTGTAGAACCACCTTTCACTGCAATTACAGCTACAAGTCTTTTTGGGGATGTCTCTACCAGCTTTGAACATCTAGTGAGTGACATTTTTGCCCATTCTACTTTGCAAAATAGCTTAATTTCTGTCAGATTGGATGGAGAGCGTCTGTGAACAGCAATTTTCAAGTCTTGCCACAGATTCTCAATTGGATTTAGGTTTGGATTTTGACTGGGCCATTCTAACACATTAATATGCTTTGATCTAAACCATTCCATTGTAGCTCTGGCTGTATGTTTAGGGTCGTTATCCTGCTGGAAGGTGAACCTTCACCATAGTCTCAATCATTTTGCAGACTCTAACAATATTGACCTGTATTCGGCTCCATTCATCGTCCAATCAACTCTGATCAGCTTCCCTGTCCCTGATGAAGAAAAACATCCCCACAACATGATGCTGCCACCACCATGTTTCATGGTGGGGATGGTGCGTTCAGGGTGATGTGCAGTGTTAGTTTTCCACCACACATAGCGTTTTGCTTTTAGGCCAAAAAGTCCAACTTTGGTCTCATCTGACCAGAGCACCTTCTTCCACGTTTGCTGTGTCCCCCACGGCTTCTCGCAAACTGCAAAAGGGACTTCTTATGGATTTCTTTGAACAATGGCTTTCTTCTTACCACTCTTCCATAAAGGCCAGATTTGTGGAGTGTACAACTAATAGTTATCCTGTGGACAGATTCTCCCACCTGAGCTGTGGATCTCTGCAGCTCCTCCAGGGTTACCATGGGCCTCTTGGCTGCTTCTCTGATTAATGCTCTCCTTGCCCGGCCTGTCAGTTTAGGTGGACGGCCATGTCTTGGTAGGTTTGCAGTTGTACCATACTCTTTCCATTTTTGGATGATGGACTGAACAGTGCTCTGTGAGATGTTTAAAGCTTGGGATATTTTTTATAATCTAACCCTGCGTTAAACTTTATCCCTGACCTGTTTGGTCTTCATGATGCCGTTTGTTCTCTAAGGTTCTCTAACAAACCTCTGAGGGCTTCGCAGAATAGCTGTATTTATACTGAGATTAAATTACATATTTTTTGTACAAAATGTTGAAAACCATTTATCATTTTCCTTCTATGTCACAATTATGTGCCACTTTGTGTTGATCTATCACATAAAATCCCAATAAAATACATTTACATTTTTGGTTATAACATGACAAAATGTTGAAAATTTCAAGGGGTATGAATACTTTTTCAAGGCTCTGTATTTAAGCCCTTACGGTCTGATTGGGGACTGCTCAAATGTATGTAGGCCTTGTCTTACCATAGGGTGTCTCCTGTCTGTCCATTCACAGGGAGGAAAGTTGATTGTTGAGGTTGAATTTCATCTGGCAAATCACGGTAGTTTTCCCCCAACAGGGGCTGATGCCCGGAATGCCTGTAAAGTGCACCCACTTCCCTCTACACAGGCCCTGCATGCGTATTCCTAAAGTGGGTGTTTGTATCATTATTTTTTGTGCAAACAACTATAATCTGTAATTGCTACTACTATATATCCACTATAATCTCATGCAAAATCATGCTCTTCTGACATGCAGAGAAAACCACTTAAGCAAATGTGTGGAGGTGCTATTAAATCCCATGCTTTTAAATTGTGCCTGTTCACATATGAATGCTCAGAAGCCTGTAACTCAACACTTGAAGCTGAAAATTAGCTACTTTTCAAGCAGTTTGGAACATTTTTGGACCCATAGACCTTAATGGGAAAAAGCCTGTAAATAAGCATTTTTCAAGCCTAAGCAACCATGTCCTCTTTCAAGTAAATGGCTTTCTATTGGCTAAAATGAAAGTGCTCAAGCCTGAATATGCCTGAAAAAAAATGTGTAAAAGATGCGCAGTAAAAAACGCAGTAAAAATAAAGCGTGTGCCAAACCGCATGATGCTGCAGCACCACAGGACTTATTTTCAAATATTTATCACATGTAGGCCAGCCCATGAAAATGAATGAACTGCTCTACACGCAACATGTGGAAATGTGCCTGCGCTTGGTCGCAACTGTAGGTGTGAAACAAGCCTAAAGACCTGTCTTATTGGATACAAATTGATTAGATAGTTTAGGTCAGTCCTCATGTTACATCATTTTGGTACATCTATTGTTGGTTGTGGATTGTACAAAGAATCTGTGGTCAGATTGTAACATGTATCTGTATTGCATAATTACATTCATTCAGGTTGGACAAATATAAATATGCATATTTCATACTTAAGGGGATGTGGGAAAGTTGACAATCACTATAGTAGTCAGCGTTACTACAGTGATAGTGATGGCCATGATCTTCCAGGTCCTGTGCCTGAGTGGCTTTCCCTCTGCACACTGACCACGGGGGGGGGCGCTCGCTTGGTACCAGCCTCAGTGGAAGCCAAATGGTGGGCAGACCAGCGGTGTCTACAGCCACAAACAGAGGTGGCGAACTGTCAAAAGTGCAATGTGATGTTGGGTGTGGGCGGGCCCCTAGCATTTTAGGAATTCTCCCCCATTTGACAAGCACTTTCAGCTTTTACTTTTTTTCTTCATTTTATACAAAAACAGACCTCCTGCACCCAACACCAAAAAATGCAATTTAATGTGTTACTAAGCTAAGAGGGTGCAACTGTCTATCAGTGAAATCCCTAAAGGTAGAGATGTCATGAAAGTGTTACTAAACCCACAACTGTAAAATCAGTGTGTATATGCAGTGAAGCATGCTTGTTATACTCACTGTGGAACCTAAGGGGTTAATCCTCTACATTGTGTAAAAAGGCTGTTTGATCCTGTCTGCTCCTAACCTTCCCTTCTTCCACTGTCCCCAATCTATCTGCTGATAGAACAGAGCTTTGGGGTAAGCTGCACATGCTCAGTTTGGTGTGTATTGCTAGGGAGTTTTTTTTTCTTGGGAGAGTGCATGTGATCAGCACTGTACTGACAGAAGGGTCAGGGGTACTGCAGCCTCATAGGACAATCAGAGTTGAATGAAAACTTCCCCTACAAGCTTTATCCAGACACTGATAGAAGTCACAAGACTGCTATATACAACTGATGAGAAAAGGTATTTAGCAGTTTATATTTACTAAAGCTATTGCATTTCCATGTTCTATGTACTGTGGGAGACCAGATGTAGTAAATGCAGGGTCCTGGGTTTAATAACACTTTAAAGGCTAAGTTTACCTTTAAGTAACATGTTACATATTACCCCCATATTAAGGGTGTAACATGTTACTGTGCAGCACCCTTCCCCACTGCGGGCTGAGGATCCTCTCCCTACGCTGTGGCATGGCTGTGCAGGCTGAGCTGTGCTTTCACAGCAAAGACGTGGCATTCACTGCAGAAGACAGCTTGTAGTTCTCAATGGACCGCAAGGGCAATGATGAGCCCTTTCGTAGTCCATTCACTTTTCCTCAAGCCTTGCAAATGGAAGCCCGTATGGGCACAACGCTGGAGGGAGAGTGTGCAGGAGCCTGACATTACTTCCACAAATCATAGGTGCAATGCTCTGCAAGCTCCTGAGAAATATAATAATGAATACACATTTTTTACCTGCAAAAACATGTGAATTTATTATTTTTTTAAAGGTGAACTTATTCTTTAAAGGTATTAACCACTTCAGTACTGAACACTTTCACCCCCTTCCTGCCCAGGCCAATTTTCAGCTTTCAGCGCTGTCAAATTTTGAATGACAATTGCGCACGCTCTTGGAGGGGATGATAAGGGACTATATACAAGATTTTAGTAATGAGAATGGTATCATTAGCAGTAATCAGCATGGATTCATGAAGAATCATTCTTGCCAAACCAATCTATTAACCTTCTATGAGGAGGTGAGCTGCCATCTAGATAAAGGAAGGCCCATAGACGTGGTGTATCTGGATTTTGCAAAAGCATTTCATACAATTCCCCATAAACGTTTACTGTACAAAGTATGCAAAGGTGCCTTGGCATGGACCATAGGGTGAGTACATGGATTGAAAACTGGCTACAAGGGCGAGTTCAGAGGGTGGTGATAAATGGAGAGTACTTGGAAGGGTCAGGGGTGGAAAGTGGGGTCCCCCAGGGTTCTGTGCTGGGACCAATCCTATTTAATTTGTTCATAAACGACCTGGAGGATGGGGTAAACAGTTCAATCTCTGTATTTGCGGACAATACTAAGCTAAGCAGGGCAATAACTTCTCTGAAGGATGTGGAAACCTTGCAAGTAGACCTAAACAAATGAATGGGGTGGCAACTACATGGCAAATGAGGTTTAATGTGGAAAAATGTAAAATAATGCATTTGGGTAGCAAAAATATGAATGCAATCTATACACTGGGGGGAGAACCTCTGGAGGAATCTAGGATGGAAAAGGACCTGGGGGTCCTAGTAGATGATAGGCTCAGTAATGGCATGCAATGCCAAGCTGCTGCTAACAAAGCAAACAGAATATTGGCATGCATTAAAAAGGGGATTAACTCCAGAGACTAAATGATAATTCTCCCGCCCTACAGGACTCTGGCCTGGCCGCACCTAGAGTATGCTGTCCAGTTCTGGGCACCAGTCCTCAGGAAGGATGTTCTGGATGTAAATAGAAGGGTAACAAAACTAATAAAGGATCTGGAGGATATCAATTATGAGGAAAGGTTGCGAGCACTGAACTTATTCTCTCTGGAGAAGAGACGCTTGAGAGGGGATATGATTTCAATTTACAAATACCATACTGGTGACCCCACAATAGGGATAAAACTTTTCTGTGAAAGGGAGTTTAATAAGACACATGGCCACTCATTAAAATGAGAAGAAAAGAGGTTCAACTTTAAACTGTGTAGAGGGTTCTTTACTGTAAGAGTGGCAAGGATGTGGAATTCTCTTCCACAGGCGGTGGTCTCAGCGGGGAGCATCGATAGTTTAAAAAAACTATTAGATAAGCACCTGAACGACCACAACATACAGGGATATACAATGTAACACTGACATATAATCACACACATAGGTTGGACTTGATGGACTTGTGTCTTTTTTCAACCTCGCCTACTATGTAACACTGTACCCAAATTTAATTTTTATGATTTTTTTTTCACACAAATCGAACTTTTTTTGGTGGTATGTAATCACCACTGGGATTTTTAGTTTTTGCTAAATAAATGAACAAAGGCTGAAAATTCTGAAAAAAAAAATGCTTTTTTCTTTATTTCTGTTATAAACTTTGCAAATAAATAATCTTTCTTCATAAATTTAGGTCAACATGTATACTGCTACATTTCTTTGGTAACAATAACCCAAATCAGTGTATATTATTTTATCTTTAGAAAAGTTATAGAGTCCACAAACTATGGTATATATACTGTATCTGAAAATCGATCAATCCTGATGTACTGACACCTATCTCATTTCTTGAGGCCCAAAAATGCCAGAACAGTTCAAATACCCCCAAATGACCCCTTTTTGGAAAGTAGACAGGTATTTAGTAAGATGCATGGCAAGTTTTTTGTAAGTTGTAATTTTTTGTCACAATTTTTGGAAAATGAATGCATTTACATTTTTTGTTTTTTTTAGTTTTGGATAAAGTGGAGAGAAATTAGAACACCTGTCAGTTTTTAATGCTGCCCCATTAGGGAGATTCAATCTCTATTTGTCCTGTTTACCATTATCGTTGAAATTGAAAGTAAAAGAAGATCCCATATTTTAGGTTGACATCAGAACAGGAATAGAGAGGAAATCTTCCAGTGGGGATATTTGTTCTGGTAAACATGTGACACTCCGGGATTCCCACTTTTTGAAGGAATTTCCTTTCAATTCCTGTTTTGGCTATGCAACAGGAAGTGAGGGAAAATCTCTCCAATGGGACTCATAGGTGGTGAAAAAAAAATCTGACAGGGGTTATAACCCTCCCTTACTCTACCCAACCTGAAAAAAAAAAGTTTTGCCTTTAGTTTAACCTAAATAAAAACTTGCTTAAACTAACTTAAAGGTTTTCCAACATACATACATATTCTGTGAATTGACATTACCTGTCGGAATATATAGGGAAATAAATGGTATCCTTGGTCAAAAACAGAATCTTTCATTCCTAAAGAGGGACAATTCACAAGTGTGCCTAAAATTAGATAGTATGGGCATGGCATAATACAGCTAATTGATATTCAAGAATGTTAGCCTTAAAATAAATATTGGCAAAGCATGGTTAACAACTGCAGAGCTTTATCCAAACCATACAAATTGCTGTGACTCATTTACGGAGCTATAGATATGTCAACCATGAAGGTGTTTCCCTGGCCTAGGTACAAATCTCACATTTAATACTTTATTATTATGCACATTGAACGAGAGAGTGGAGAAAAGTGATTTATCAAGATTCCCCTTGAGAGTGTGGCCAGTGAAAAACAAGTCCTTTCTCACATTGAATTTCCATGGAAAGCATCAACTATTTCCAAAGGCACATCAAATTAACCTTACTACTGTGTGAAATTTTACTGCAGTTTCATATTCCTATGCCAGTCCTTTAAAAATTACAATGAAAAAAACATTTATTCTGCCTGGGGTAATTAGTTATTATGATATGGTTACAGCAAACTGCTAATCACTCAGCAACAGTATGTACCACAAATCCATTCCATATTTTTGGAGAGCATGTAGACCTTTTCTCACTCCCAAATCAGATTTTTTTTAAAACTCCCCTCTGTATTAATTATACTGACAATTAGGCAAACAGTTCTTGAGTTGTAATATGCATGTTTCTTCCATCAAGACTTCATCTACATGCTGCTGAACTGGGCTCTTTATGCAGCTATCCAGATTACCGAATCCTCATTAATAGCTTTGGACGGGAAGCTGTACCTGGACCATTATGGACTTAAAGATTGTAGGACCTGCCGGGAATGGGGCCTTGGGCATTGGGCTCTACTTGTGGCACTTTCCAGCCCTTGTGTTAGTTAGCAGCAGAGAACTCTCCAAATCCAGAACCTTGGCACAGCTTTTGGTGTAATCTAATCTCTGAAGGCCCATTTTGTGATTAAGCCCATGGATGGGGTGAAGATTGCCTGGAATGTGAGCTTTGGACACTGGACTCTGCATTATGGCACTTTCCAGACCTGTGTGTACTGTGTCGGTGTTCTCTCCAGTTTCAAATCTGTGGTACAGCTTCTAGTGTAATCCAGTCTGATGACTCCCAGTGTGAGTAAGCCTCTGGAGATGATAAAGATTACATGGTATGTCACCCTCAGACACTGCTCCTTGGCATTGTGGTGCTTTCCAGAACCTTGTGTACTGTCTCAGTTAGCTGCAGAGCATTCTCACGTTGTGACCCAAGTCTTTGGAGTCTCACTCACTGAGTGTGTTTCTGATTGTGGTTAACATATCCTTACTTATGACCTTTATGGCATTTCTCAGGCCTTTGTGTACTGTATTAGTAACTCCCAGAGCGCTTTCCAGTTCTTGAGCAGTAGCACAATCCTTTTTAGTGACCCAGTCTATTGCATCTCATTTAATGAATATGGTCAGTCCGGCTGCAGTAATGGTAGTTACCACACAGTTTTGACTGCCATGCACCATTTTATCTTGTACACCATCTGTCAATGAGGTAACAGTAATGTCTAAGTAAACACAGCCCTGACATCATCAACTAGGTGGAGTGTACCTTTCCCACCTTTCAGCTTAAAAAGGAGCACATCCCACTGCTACTATTGCTGTTTGTGTTGCATTATTGATCATCTGGTCTCCAGTATTGTTGTTCCACTGCCCACTTACAGTGACTTGATCAGTTCCAGCCTACGACCCTTATCAGTACCAACTACTTGTCTTTGTGTGTACACAAAGCCTTAACCTACTTTGGGCCAAGTTCATTACTGATAAATGTTGAATAATGTCTTTTAAACGATGCTCGGGGAACAGTCCCACTGCAACAGTTGACTTTTTTCCCTTACTTACCTACTGTTTCTGGAGATGATTCACTGGTATCCCATCGAAGGAACCAATATCTGTAACCTGATCTGGGGAACCCTATTTCTATTTGGTCATCCTCATCTGCTGATTCTATTGCTCCACTGCCTGAACCTGTGACCTGTACTGTGTCTTCAATGCCTCGTATATCCACCTCTGATTTTTTTTGTGTTTGTACAATTAATGGAGCAATCTGCTTACAGAAGCTTTAATCCTGCCCAGGCTCCTTCCACAGCAGAGTCTACCCCTGATCTTAATGGGCCTTTATCTCTCAGAGTTTTTGAGGGCCCTATCACCATCTCTGATTCAGATTCCAAGGTTTTACAGCCTGCCTCTAATGAGACTGCCTTTGAGGAGGTTCAATGTAATACTGATATTCAATCTGTTTCCAATGTGATTAATTTGCTCTGCTTTGCATCTAGAGAATCCACATGTTATACCTGGTATAAGGACTATTAGAGCTTCTGCTGCTGCAAAGACCTTCCCCATACACAACACAGGTTATTGACATCTCTACCTTTAGGGATTTCACTGATAGTAAATAGGACCCCCTATTTAGATCTAAGTTTGACTTAACTGTATCAACTCTCTGTCCTTTTGCTGACAGTGTCTTTTATTGTGAAACCATGCTACAATGTATCATATCCTTTAAAAAGGGACCCCACCAACCGATGGCAAAATGCTTGTGTTCTGGAACTGGTAGACCAAATGTCCAAGGCCCCACTTAGGCTTCATACTAGGAATGTAGAGCAGGGGTCTCAAACTGGCAGCCCTCCAGCTGTTGCGAAACTACAAGTCCCATGAGGCATTGCAAGGCTGACAGTTACAAGCATGACTCACACAGGCAGAGGCATGATGGGACTTGTAGTTTTGCAACAGCTGGAGGGCTGCCAGTTTGAAACCCCTGATGTAAAGTATATACTTAGTAATGCCTTATTCACTTATCCTCTGAGAGAAGGTGTTTCTTTGATCACGCACTAGACAGCGGTGTGTCTGATCCTGTTGACCTTCACACTGTTCATCTGTTGTCATGCAGGAGTTCCTTATGTATCCTCTTGGATCAGAAAGATTCAAATAGCTTCATATGAGACCAAAGGTTTCACATGGAATCCACCAGGTCTGTCATAGCCTTCCTCCACCAGGCATACTTTCTAGCCTCTGTGAACATCAAAGATGCCTACTTGCATGTCGCCATCTTTCCACTTTATTAACACTACCACTGTTTTTCAGTAAGTAATCAACATTATCAGTTTGTGCCCTACAATTTGGCCTGCAATGTACACCCTGAATGTTTACCGAGGAATTAACACCCATACTAGCCTTACTCTGCTCCATAGGTACTCCCATTGTAGAATACCTGGACAGTGTCTTATTGAGGGAACAGTCAGCACAAATTCTGACTTACAATATAATCAAGACAGACCTTAAAAAGGTTTGGTTGGATCCTGAGCCTTCATAAATCACCACTGGTACAGACACATTGCTTGGGGTATCTGGATCCCACCCTAGACACAGCTCAAGTTCTTCTTTCCCAAGAAAGCATATAACTCTACAATCCAGCATCCATCCAACTCTGTGGTTCTGCATGTGGGTTCTGGGATTGATGGTAGCCTCTTTTGAAGCAACTCCATTTGCTCAAGACTTCTACAGCAGAGCGATCTGTCGTTGTGGGACACTTCTGTTCAGTCTCTAGACCAAACCGACTCACCTGACACCAAAGACCAGAATGTCCCTGACTTGGTGGCTCAAAAGTCCTACTCTACAGTTGAAAAAATCCTTGCTCCTACTGCCTTGGAAAACCCTAACAATGGATGCCAGCCTGAATGACTGGGCTGGAGTCCTAGACATTTTGTCAGTACAGGGGACTTGGAAGTTGAAGAAATTCCATCTTATGATCTACTTTCTGAATCTCTGAGTGATTTAGTTGTCTCTACAATGCTGGACATTTCCACCTGAGGGTTATCTTTTTTGGATTCAGCAGTGGTGTACCTCAACCATCAGGGAGTAGCCATAAGTCTTGCTGCAGCAAGAGAGGTACAAAGGATTCTAGTTAGGGCAGAACTGCACTTTCCGATCTTATAACCTTATAACATTCCAGACATAGACAATTAGCAGGCAGACTACCTCAGATGGTAGCGCTGGACCTGGGGGAATGATTCATACACCTGGAAGTGTTTCAGGATCTCACCAGTATCACGTTTGAGGGACACTGGATGTTGACCTCTTGGTGTCCAGGTTCAACAACAAACTGGACAGATATTTTTCCAGATGTAGAGATCCTCTGGTGAAAGTAGTGGATGCTTTGGTGGGTCCTTGGGTCAAGTATAGTCTGATTTATGCTTTCTCACCTTTAAAGCTCTGCAGAACTGAAATGGGATGTGGTATTCCAACTTGATCAAACCTCTAGCAAACACCCCGGGGACTCCTCCAGATTAACTGGATCTCTTATCTCAAAGATCGGTTTACCACACTGCTATTTGAATTTTGACCTGATGCTTCATTTGACCTAAGACTCCCATAATACCCTGATGTTTTGGTGGAGGAATGTATGGACATGACATTGGCTGCAGGTCGAGGCAGTCATTTGTTCCTTCCCTGTGCTCAGGCTGCCGACATCTACCTCTGTGCTGGGAGGTGCTGTGTCTGGGCTGTGTCAGCCATCTGCTCTCACTGAATGGAAGGGGTTGTGGGTTGGAGGGGCCTTCCTACTGGCCTCCTATTTAGGAGGGGTGGAAGTGTGGGTGTGAGCTCAAGGTGGATGTGCCCTGAAGAACAGATGTAAATGAACGGGAATTTATTTCAAGTAATTGTTTACAACTTTTGTTATAGATTGAGAAACCTCATTATTCTCCCCCTGCGGTCCCCCACCAGAGATTCTAGGTACAGGCTTGTGGTATTTTTTATGTATTCAATCTTGAAGTATACAACATGTAAGCCTAAAGGCTCTGTTTCTTTAATTATTCATATACAGCAGGTAAAATAAGTATTGAATATGTCACCATTTGTCTAGGTAAATATATTTCTAAAGGTGCTAATGACATGAAATTTTCACAACGTTAGTAACAACGCATGGATTCCATACATACAAAGAACTCAAAACAAATAAGTTAAAAAATTAAGTTATGTGTAATAAAATGGAATGATGCAGGGAAAAAGTATTGAACACATGAAGAAAGGGAGGTGTAAAAAGGCATTGAAAGCCACGACACCAGCTGAAATCTATCAGTAATTAGAAAGAAAATTAATATCAGCTGGTTCAGTCTCAACTAATGGCCTATACAAAGGTGTCTCATTACCTGATGGTATTGGTTACAGAAGGATTTTTAAACTTCTAAATGCTCCAGTGAGCCCTGTTGGGGCCATAATCCGGAAGTGGAAAGAACATATAACACGGCCACGACCAGGTGCTCCTCGTAAGATTTCTGACAGAGGAGTGAAAAGAATTATCAGAACAGTTATCCAACAGCCAAGGACCACTTGTGGAGAGCTTCAGAAAGACCTGGTATTAACAGGTACAATTGGTTTAAAGAAAACAATAAGTAATGCACTCAACCGCCATGGCCTGTATGCACGCTCACCATGCAAGACTCCATCACTGAAGAAAAAGCATGTTGAAGCTCGTTTAAAGTTTTCTGCACAACATTTATACAAGCCTGTGAAATACTGGGAGAATATAGTCTGGCCGGGAGAGACCAAAATTGAACTCTTTGGATGCCCTAATACACACCATGTTTGGAGGTCAAATGGCACTGCACATCACCTCAAAAACACCCCCATACCAACAGTAAAGTTGGGAGATCATCCCAAACACAAAGCCAAGGAAACTCTCAATTGGTTTAGAAGAAAGAAAATAAAGCTGCTAGAATGGCCAATCATCTGACTTGAATCCAATAGAAAATCTGTGGAAAAAACTAAAGATCAGAGTTCATAGAAGAGGTCCACAAAGCTTTCACGATTTGAAGACTGTTTGTGTGGAAGAATGGGCCAAAATCACACCTGAGCAATGCATGCGACTAGTTTCTCCATACAGGAGGTATCTTGAAGCTCTCATTACCAACAAAGGATTTTGTATTAAAGAGGAGTTCCACCCAGGGGGTCCATTAAAAAAAAAAAAAATTAAAAGTCAGCAGCTACAAATACTGAGACTTACCTGTCCCTGGGTCCAGCGATGCGGGGGATCGAAGCCCCGCTCGTCCCCCCCCCTCTGCTCGTCGGCGCCGGCATTTCAACTGTGGGCGCCGGGCTGTGGCTTCACAGCCTGGCACCCACTGCGCATGCGCGAGCGGCGCCGCGCGCCGTGATTGGCCGCTCAATCACCTGGGACCTGTAATGGGTCCCAGATGATTGACAGGAGGGAGTAGAGCCGAGCCCTTCCTGTGCCGAGGGGGAAGTGATGTCACCAGCCCAGGCAAAGGAAGAGGCAGACTACGAGGGACCACCTAGCAACAGGCATTTAGAGGTAAGTAAAAAAAAAAAATATCCAAATGTTTTTTTGTTTTTTTTTTTAGAATTTTTCCGTTTTTTTTGTTTTTTTGGGTGGAACCCCACTTTAAGTACAGTATTAAATACACTTCAGTTAGCGTGTTCAATACTTTTTCCCTGTGTCATTCCATTTTTATTACACATAACTTAATTTCTGAACATATTTGTTTTGGTTTCTTTGTATTTATGGATTGCATGAGTTGTTACCGACATGTGGTGAACATTTCATGTCAATAGCACCTTTAGAAATATATTTACCTAAAAAAAAATGGTGACAAGTTCAATACTTATTTTACCCCTTGTATGAAATGATGTACTGTATATGTTTAATTTGATTATATACTGAGATTTATGTAACATCACACAATGGGGTTGATTTACTAAAACCAGAGAGTGCAAAATCTGGTGTAGTTGAGCATGATAGCCAATCAGCTTCTAATGTCAGATTGTTCAATTAAGCTTAGACAGTAAAACCTGTAAGCTGATTATTTTCTATGCAGAGCTGCACCAGTTTTCCACCCTCCAGTTTTAGTAAATCAACCCCACTATCTCTGTCTTCCCGAAGAAGCTCACTGCGAAATGCGTTGAAGAAAAATACACCACACTTACCCGTGACCTGTTCAAGTAAACTGTGTATATGCATGTGTTTTAACTGATCATTTGAAAATGATTATTTCCTCAATTTGTGAAATAACTATATATATGCAGTAAGCGGTGATGTAAATTTGGGGTGATATCCAGAGGTGTATTGAATTGATTTTTGATACAATATTTTTGCAAATAATGTACACATTTTTATTAAAATTTAACAATAAAATATATTCATTTTAATTGATGGTTTGCTTTATATTGCCACCTTAAAAGTCCCACATAAATATACCCAGTTCTTGATCTAATTTAATAAGGGATATGGTGCTATTTGTTTATCCACCAATCTATTTTACATTGCTTACCTATAAGTCATGCCAGGGCAAAGTAATGTCAAATAATAACTTGTGAGTAATCTCAAGTGGATCACAGATGACTGCTGCTGGTTAGTGGGTTAGGTTTGGGGGTTAGGGATACAGAGTAGCAATTAGGGTCAGGGGTTGTATTTAACCACTTGAGCTCTGGGAGGTTTGACCCCCTTCATGACCAGGGCATGACCAGTAGCGCTGTGCTACTTTCTGGCAACTGACAATTGCGTGGTTATGCAATACTCTACGCAAATTACATTTATAGTATTTTTTTTTACACACATAGAGATTTATTTTGGTGATATTTGATCACCACTGGGCTTATTATTTTTTTGCAATATAAATGAAAAAAACCCCGGAAATATTGAAAAATACCTGATATTTTTTAATTTCTGTCTTAAAACATACCGTATATATTCGAGTATAAGTCGAGTTTTTCAGCACATTTTTTTTTATGCTGAAAGTGCCCCCGTCGACTTATACTCGAGTCAAGCACTTTTCTGCAGCAAAAAATTTCATTTTCCGAACCGACTTTGGGGCCCCGTATCTCAGGGCCACTTGATGCTAGGAACCCCAAATTTGGTGTGCAAACCCAGTGGAACTGGTACCACAACATATCCAGATGGGGTTCCTAGCACTAAGTGGCCCCGAGATACGGGGCCCCAAAATCGGTTTGGAAAATGTCATTCTCTGCTGCAGAAAAGTGCTTGACATTTTATGAACCGATTTTTGGGGCCCTGTATCTCGGGGACACTTGGTGCTAGAAACCCCAGCTTTGGATATTTTATGGTGCTAGTTCCACTGGGTTTGCACACCAAATTTGGGGTTCCTAACGCTAAGTGGCCCCAAGATACAGGGCCTCAAAATTGGTCAACTGTTTCCATCTGCAGCAATGTCATTTCGGGACCCTTTGGGTTCAGAGACCCCAAATTTTGGCTGCAGCTAGGGGGCATCTAGGAACCCTTAACTACCGAGTTTGAAGTTCGGGGGACCTATGGCTGCAAATGGGCACAGTGAGGCTGCAAATGGGCACAGTGAGGCTGCAAATGGGCATTGCTGACCCTCTTTTCCACTTACAGTAGCTGTGCATTTCTCACCCTAGTCTTATACTCGGGTCACTAAGTTTTTCCCATTTTTTTGTGGTAAATTAGGGCCTCGACTTATACTCGGAATGACTTATACTCGAGTATATACGGTATACAATAAAATCAAATTGCGACATAAATTTAGGCCAAAATGTATTCTGCTACATGTCTTTGACAAAAAAAATCCCAATAAGTGTATATTAATTGTCTTGCGTTAAAGTTATAGTGTTCTCTGAACTATGAAAATTGATTAATCCTGATGTACTGACCGCCTATCTCATATCTTGAGGCCCTTAAAATACCAGAACAGTACAGATATCCCCCAATGACCCCTTTTTGGAAAGCGGTCTGAATTATTTAGTAAGAGGCATAGCGAGTCTTTTGAAGTTGCAATTTTTGGCCCACTGGGCGCATTTTGGAGACCACTGTTTTAGCATATAGATCTGTGTTTGTCTCAAGCATGTTTAAAGCCTTTTACTGTTAAATGACTCATTACCTCTGTCAGAAGTCTATTCCAAGCATCAACTACCCTTTCAGTAAAATAATACTTTCTAAGATTTGAACTTTCCTCCAGTTATTTTGAGGTCATGTCCCCATGTTCTTGATTTTGGTTTCATATTGAAAAAACTGCCCTCCTGAGCCTTATTCACCCCCTTGATGTAGTTAAAGGTTTCAATCATGTCTCCCCTTTCCCTTCTTTCCTCCAGACTGTACATATTAAGTTCCTGAAGTCGCTCTTAATACGTTTCATCCCCCAGACCTGTCATTTTTTTTACCCATTTCATAAGGTACATAAGTTCTGAACAGACAGAAAACTGTTTATTACAAGCATGTATGTACATAAAAAAGTTGAAATGCAAGTCATCATCACATACAAAATAGCAGTGGCGGCCCGTCCATAAGGGGCGCAGGGGCCCCGCCCCCCTACCCCATGCGCCCGGCCCCTAATCTACATGCAGGGTGCCGGATGCATGTATTTCAAGGTTTGGTTTTTTTTTTAAGCACATGATTGGAGCCTGAGGCTCTAATTCGCTTAAAAAAAGGATGGGCTCGGGGCGCAGAGTACTGCTCCCCAAGCCCACCCAGTTGTGCGATATTAGCAAAATAATATTCGCTATTGTCTTCCTGATTTTCCTCTTGGCCAATCAAGAAATGGGTCCTGAGACCCGATTGGCCAGGGAATCTTAGGACTTAAGCCTCGTGCACACAATCCGAAAATCTTCCGAAAAATGACGCATTCGAATCGATCGTACGATAATCTTTTTTATCTTAAATATTCTTTATTAACATTTCTTAAAATTTACATACCTTCCATCAGACATGTTATAACAACACCGGGTACATGTAAACAAAATTCACTAGGGATAAAGCTACATACCCCACATCCGTACATACTATATTCCCATAACAACAAGCCTGCTCTAGCCACCAATTGACACTACTTGCCCTATGTTCAGGCAACAGCTTACTGTTTACCCCACCCCTCCCTCCTAACCCCTCCACCCCCTCCCACCCCAACCAGGATCTTAAATTCCTTCAGTTAATCCTTACAACCAATGCTTATGAACCATGGGTTCCACATCTTTTCAAATAATCTTTTTCAAAAAGATAATCGGAACGTTAGTACAGAGCTTTCAAGAGCCGATCAGGACAGTTCATCCGATATTATTCACGGAAATTTTTTTCGTACGATGCCAGATCGTACGATTTTCATTAAATCAGTACACCTATAGTTCGAAAATGCAATACAAATGCATTACAACACATGACATCACTTCCGAATTTTTTTCTCGTACGAGAATTTGTGACTTTAGTAAACTCATCAGATTCGACATGAGATTAGCATGCAAAAACAAACGGACGATCATTCGTCCGATAATCGGATCGTGTGTACTGGGCATTAGTTTGCCCCCCCCCCAAAATACTTAGCACCAGCCGTCACTGCAAAAGAGTATACACTTACAAAAACATAGATGAGAGGGTGAGAGGGACAGACGCCAAACGGTGTCTGTAAATATCAGTGATATTTACTTTACCTGTCAGTGGTCATAAAGTTATGACTGATCAGTTTAAATATAACAGTATAATATTGTGAGGCTGTTATCTAAAATGAATATAAATGCAGTTCTCCATCTTTTCTTGTTCAATATTTTAATTATAACGAAAAGTACAAGAGCATACACTTCATAAAGAGGCTGCACCAAGGAAAAATTAGACAATTATTTGATCAAGTAAGGTACAAAGTTAGTTTACAAAGATATTGTAATTATAGGACACTAGAAAGTACAAAGCCATCACCATATCAGAAATATACTGTAAACCTTTATGGTGTAGTTCTGATTGCAGCTAATTAGGTGTAAATTGCAGAGTAATGCATTAAGAGCGGTTCTCCATCTTTTACCTGGAATTGAACCAAAGTTTCTGGTAAATGTCACAAACCAAATGAGAAACTAAATGTCACATGTCACTGCATTGCTCAGTGCTCACCAGAAACCTCTGACTGTCCCATTTAGCTCCAACGGAATTTATTGTTGTTATATCTGAAATAAATCCCACTTTTTTCAACTGTAATGGATAAAAACATAACAGAATAAAAACTGTATTGTGCATTAATTCTGTAAGGAAAACAAAATGAATATGTTTGGCTACCCTAATCTCACAGGGCTAAGAGAAGTTGCGCCCTCTGCGCCCCATGTAGTCCAAAACATACTTTGATGTGTGTGCCTAGTAAAAGACACACTCAAAGTGATTGTAAGGGTTTGTTTTTTTTGTTTTTTTTAAATAACAATCATACCTCCACTGTACAGCTCGTTTTGCACAAAGTGGCCCCGAACATCCTCTTCTGGGGTCCCCTGGCAGCTCTTGCGGCTCCTCCCCGCATCCGATAACCCCCTCGGGGAAGCACTTCCCCGAGGGGGTTACCTTGCGGGCGCGCTTCCGAGTCCAGCATTTGGCATCCATAGCCGCTGAATGTATGACTCGGCCCCGCCCCCCGGGGCCTGCGTCATTGGATTTGATTAACAGCAGCGGGAGCCAATGGCTGTGCTGCTATCAATCGATCCAATCAAGAGCCGAGAACCCCGGGCAGAGAGACAGCGTGTCCCCGCCGGGTCAAGTTCCAGGGCTCAGGTAAGTAAAACAGCGGGGGCTGGGGAGGCCGGTCACTGACAGGTTGTCAGGAAAGTACTTACCGAGGCCGAAATTCCGAGAGTGGTTCACCCTTGCGACTAAGTGCAGTCCGCCCCCTGGAGGTGGAACAGGAAGTGGAAGGCACAAAGAGGCACAGGCTACCCAGCAGGCAGGAGAAGACTTGTATGGTAGTCCTTGCAGGGATGAGCAGCTGTGCAGAGACTGGCAGATGGGATGGCTTACTGGAGTAAGGTAAACAGAAAGTCCAGAACCAGGCTGAGGGTCAAACACAGAAGATCTGGATATTCAAACACAGGCTGAGGTATGGTGTCTGGGAGACACAAGGCAAGTCTAGGTCACAAGCAGAGGTTCAAGGGCAAGGAGACAGGAGGCAGGTCTGGGTCACAGGCCAAGGGTCAAACACAGGAGACAAGCGGAATCCGTTAAACAGGCCGAGGGTCGGGTCCAGGAGAAGAGCAGAAGAGTCAAGATAAATCCGGGTCATGGCAGGCAATCAGGTATAAGAAACAGGATCAAGGTACAACAGAAAGCTGAAGACGAACCAGAAATTTGTCTGAGCACCAGGGCCACTTTTATAGGCCAGCCTAAGGGTCACGTTGGGCGTGCGCCAGTGCGCATGCGCCGGATTGCCGCGAATAGGTAGGATGCATTAAGGTGAAAAAACAGGAAGGTTTACAACCCCTTTAAAGGGTAACTCCACTTTCGCGGGGGGGGGGGGATAGCAAATAAAAAAATTAAATAATATAGCGTATACAATTGCGACTCAAGTCATACTGTAGTTGAATGTTATTAAAAATTACCTTTCCTTTCCAATCTGCAGCTCTGTAATTTCCTGTAAAATGCAATGCAATACGACAACCTGGAGGTTTTCTGTACACAGAATGTATACAGAACACCCCCAGGAACATAATTTTCTGCTTGTGTGATTGGCTCACTGATTTTCCCAGAAGTCTGCACTAAGATACAAGTCAGATATTGTTATAATATGTTATTTTTGGTGAGATACTCCCAATAGGAAATCACGTCTAAAGGGATGTAGACCCTGCCACTTTCCTTATTAGAGCTCTGCAGGTGCAGCAGATGGTTGATAATTATGAAACCACTCCCATTAGATTCACTTACCACATGGACATAGAAAAACACACAGGGATTTCTTCAAAATAACAAAAGGTAGGAATCTGCAACAAAGCTTGTTAAAATCCTCACACTGTACCTAATAGATCACCCAGAGGGGAAAGTTTTTTTTCTCAACAAAAGTGGAGTTACTCTTTAAATACAAGTTTAGGATATACCATATCCCACGTTTTAAATGCTGCTTTACCATTGCCCCCCAAGTTTAGAGCAGTGGATGCCAGTAGGTGATGTTACTGCTCTATGGAAGTTAGCCCTTTTGTCAGCCCTGTACGACATACAGAGGAGCGCTGCATCAGAAGATATGGAAAAAAGGTGCAAATGGCAGTTACAGGAGTCTGCTGATTGCTGCTACTGTTTTTGAGACCTGTGAGTGGCTAACTGTGGCTGCCTACCTGTACACTTTAATGACAGATTGCCAGCGGCCGCAGCTATTCGTGGCTGTTCGCACAGCCAGTGTTTACCTGCAGTAATCACTGTTGGATGCTCTTTGTTCGCAACCAACAGTAATCACAGCAGGAATCACTGGCTGTGTGAACAGCCACGAATAACTGTGGCCATAAACTTTAATGACAGGTTGCTGGCAGCCGCAGCTAGTTAGCAGCACAGGTGTCAAAAACAGAAGCAGGAGTCAGCAGATTCCTGCCACTTCCATTCGCACCAGGGCAAACCGCCTATGCAGAATATAGCCTTATCTCGCTTTGCAATTTGTTTGGAGTGCAAAGGCTCCACTCTCAGCCATGTCTCTTTTTGTCAGACCAAACAAGGTGAACCAAGGAGATACTCCATAGGGATTCTTTACTGGACAAACAAAGAGAAGCCCATAGAAGAAGAATATGACCTTTACAAGAAATAAGACATAGTCACGGTATAGTAGGTAAACAAAAACCCTGTAATGCACTAAAAAACATAATGCAATTCACCTAAAAATGCGACACAGCCTGTGGAAACACAACAGAAAAACGCAGCGCATGCATCTGGATTGCTTTTCAGAGGCTTTTGACAAGCGGTGAAGAGGCAATGTGATGCCTCCTCGCTGCCAATTTTAATCGCACCAGTGGGCCTCTGATTGCGGGGCATATGTGACACTTTCCTATTCACATGGATAGGTCGTGTTCGGTGGGTTTACTGCCCACCGAAAGTGACAGAAGCTATAGCTTTTGCCGGAGGCATTTAGTTAAGCATTGCAACCACGGCATATGAACACCCACATTCCACCACCTTTGCAGCTTAAAGGGGGGCGGTTGGGGCACTACAAACACAGCTCAACCACACATTTTTATTGCCACCCAGCCGCAAGTCTAAAGGAGCCCCTAGAGTTCACATTCTGGTGTGAATAGGCCCTTAAAAGCAAGTAAACAGATTCTTGGAACACACATGAAAAACATAATTGGAAGTTTGTTTTATTATTTTTTGGTTGATCGCCACTTCAAAAACTCTATCATTGACAGCATCATGATTTAGTCATAACTCCTTTTTTGTGTTTGCTTTTTCAAAACAGTAAAAAATAGAAATGTTTTGAATTCAATTTTGAAATAGTAACATAAGCATACTCAGAATACTAAAATAAACTGCTATCATGGGAAACACTTGGATTGGGATTCCCCTCTTCTAACAGAAAATGCAAGAATAAAATTCCCATTGGCAATCTGCTGATTTTTAACCTTTTATTATTATAATCGTTATTAATGTTATTATTATTCAAGATTGACCTACTTCTCAACTGTTCATCAATTTAAACTAAAAAATGCTGTCACTCTTTTATCTTCTTTAGTCCCTCTTTTTAGTTTCACGTATAGATCACTGTATAAAATGTACTTTTTAACTCTTAAAAGTTTTTACAACATTTAACCTTTCAAATAAAGTGTAAACTCTTACTTGCTACCCTTTTGGTCTGTTATACCATTGATAGCATTTTTTTATATCTGTTCAACAAGTGCACAAATCTTGTGAGATAAACTTCCTATACACTCTGGCAGGAGCGGCCAGTCCATAAGGGGTGCAGGGGCACCGCCCCCCTAGTTTGCATGAGGGGATGCATGTGGGGCACCGGAATCATAGGTTTCTATGAGGTTTTTTTTCTCAAACCACATCATTAGAGCCGCGGGGGGACCGTGGAGGGCTGAGTGCAGACCGGGGGGGGGCAGTGGCGTCTCCAGCTTTCATATTTAGGGGGGGCACATGGGGGGACAGGGACAAAAGTAGGGGGGCAACTATAAAATGCAATTATATATATATATATATATATATATATATATATATCCTGGGGCCCTTTACTACGATCTCACAATGGCCCTTTCACATGTTCTGCAGTGAGCTCCCTTCCTACTGTATTGGGGCCCCCCAGGGTGGCAGAAAACGAGAGAAACATGTCACCAGCATACCAAGAAAATATAAGGGTCCAAAGCAGTGGGAGAGCTATCAGGATTGCAAAGGTTGTCTTGCCTCCATGCCCTGGTGTTCTGCCACTGTGGGGTTCCCCAGCCTCCTCTTACTGTCCTGCTCCTGCTATTGACAGTGCTGGTCTGGCATCTCTTGGAATTTACAGGCTGGTTCTCCTGTCCTAAGGACGGGAGAAATCAGCCTGTTTTTTCAGTAACTGAGAGTCCTGGTGGAGTCCTTCCTGCAACTCGCTCTTCTCCTTGCCAATGAGGATGCAGGGGAAGGAGCAGATCGGGCGGTCATGGTTGGGTGAGCACTCGCATTATGCAGTGTCAGCGAGCAGAGGGAGGGGGGGAGGAATAACTCGCAGGAGCCGACTGGAGACGCTCTACCTTTTAGACATTGCCTTTTTGTAAAAAAAAAAAAAAATATTTTTTTTTAATTGGGGGGGGGGGGGGGGGGCACATGGTGGGGCACAGCATAATGTTGGGGGGTCAGGGCCCCCTCTGGCACCCCCTAGGGACGCCGTTGTGGGTTGTTTTCCACCTGTGCCTTGCCGGCTGTATTTGATAGGCACAGTGGCTGCATTTGATGGGCACAGTGGCTGCATATGATGGGCACAGTGGCTGCATTTGATGGGCACAATGGCTGCATTTGATGGGCACAGTGAGGCTGCAATTGATGGGGGGGTTCACAATTTTCAGTTTGTTTGCGCCCCCCAAAAAATTTTGAGTACCAGCCGCCACTGCTGTGATTTGATAAGGTATACTAGACTGCGCCCTAATAATCTTATATCTTTGTGTTTTGATGTGTTCCTCTGATGGGTGACGAGAGACAGTACATCTACAATGCAATTTATTACAAGAGGAATAGGTATTTCTTTGTGTTTGCAATTCCAGAAAAAGAAAGAAGTCCATGAATGATTCACACTAGCTAAACCTACATTGCCTTCTATTAGAAATCATTGTGGTAATAATGCTTATACAGGCCTTGCCTCTCTTGCCAAAAAAGTGCAGGGAAAAAGGATTAAATAATAATAATAATAATAATAATAAATGAAATAAAGATAAAAAAAAAAACAAAATCAAAATATATGCTTACTTTAGTAAATATGGATTAGGTAAGGTAGGCTTATACAGGCCCTGTCTGCGTTGCTGAAATGGTGCTGGAAAAATACAATTAGTTAATACAATAAATAAATAAATAATAAAAATAAATAAAATAATGGTGTCAAAAATTATTGGTCATCTCTGGCCTTGACTACTGCAATCTCCCTTCTCATTGAGTTACCTCTAAATAGGCTATCCCCACTGTAGTCCATCATGAACGCTGCTGCCAGGGTATTTTGTGTGTCTGCAGTTGCAGAAAAAAAGAAATCCAAGATTGATTTGCACTAGATAAGCATATTCTTTCTCTTAGAAATCATTGCAGTATTAATGCTTATGCAGGCTCTGCCTCTGTTGCCAAAAGGGTGCAGGAAAAAAAAAGGGTAAAAAAAATAATAATAATCATAATAAAAAATAGGATAATGATGTAAAAATTAATTAAAAATAAATAAAAATTGCATGCTTACTTAGGTAAATGTATTAGGTAAGGTAAGCGGAGAATGTTCCCTGCAGTTATTCTGTCCCGGTATCCAATATTCATTATATATAATGTATTACCTGGGACTCATTTTGTGCTACCCCTTCTGTCAGCTAGAGGATAAAATTGAAAAATTTAAAGAAGCTAAGATGGAAATCCTTCAGATCAAGTTGCCCCTGGGCCTCTTAAAGTCTAAGAGCTACCAGGAACCCTGCTTTTTTTTTTTTTTTTCTTATTTTGGCTTCAGCTACTGTATTACAGGAGTATGTCTGTCTGCTCTCAGCTCCTTTTCCATAGGGAGCCCTTAAAGCAGTGCCTCCCTGCACTTCTCCAGGACGCCCAGTAGGTGGTGCCAGCCGGCGGCTCTCTGCTCTTGCTCTGACACTTCTTACAGACCTGTTGCATTTTCATTCAGCCGCTTGACTGGTGCATTGGGAAGGCAGGCAGCTCTCAGCTGTATTCCAGGAGCTGATCAGGTCTCCTGCTGTTGGTTACAGCAAAGCCACACACTTATCATCATCATCATCATCATCATGGTGCCCTCTTCTCTCAGGCAGACCCAGGGGGATCACAAGAGGTCATGAAGATCTGAACACTCCATATCACCTCTCTGTTCAATTTCTGGACATTGTCTTCTCCATTCAGCTGATCCATAGAGATTGATGTGGAGTAGACGTGGGAGCAAGTTCTAGGGAGGTGAGCTGTCAGGATCTGTCACTGCAGACTCTAGGATGTCACATGACTCTTTTCCAGCTTTGCTACATTGTTTATGTACTTACAGCAGATACATGTTTATAAATATCATTTACAGTGTAACTATTTGCTTAAAATGGAATATAAATATTTATGTCTTTGGGGTTTTCAGTTTACTCTGTGCTTGTAGTTTGGATCATTGACCAGCTGTGTAACTATTGATCATCTGGCATGGAAGAGATTAATAGAGTCAGTGAATGGCAGGGCTCATTGCTTGTGCAGATTTACAGTTTGATAATAACTTAAAAATGGAATATGAATGTTTATGTTTTTGGGGTTTCAGTTTATTTTATGCTTGTGGAATGGATCCTTGACCAGCTGTGTAGCTACTGATCATCTGGTATGCAAAGGGTTAAAAAAGCCACTGCATGGCAGAAATTCTTGGCCATTGCTTGTGCAGATTTACAGTTTAATAGCTAATGCAAATTTGATATTAATGTTTATGTTTTTGGGGTGTCAGTTTATTTTTTGCCCATAGAATGGATCCTTGACCAGCTGTGTAACAATTGATTACCTGGTATGCAAAGGGTTAAGAGAGCCAGTGCATGGCAGCACTCCTTGTTCATTGCTTGTGCAGAATTACAGCTTAATAACTATTTATTAATTAAAATGGAATACAAATGGTTATGTATTTAGGTTTACAGTTTAGTTTGTGCTTGTAATTTGGATTGTTGGCCAGCTTTAAAACTATTGATCATCTGGTGTAGAAAGGGTTAATGGAGCCAGTGCATGGCGGAACTCCAGATTTACAGTATAATAACTATTTACTGATCATGCAATATAAATATGTATGACTTTGGAGTTGCAATTTATTTTTGTGCATGTAGTTTAGGATCCTTGACCAGCTGTATTGATCATCTTGTATGGAAGAGGTTAATAGATCCACTGCATGCAGATTTCTGTGCCCATTACTTGTGCAGACTTACAGTTTAATAAGTATTAATTCAAATTGGATATCATTGTTTATGTATCTGAGTGTTTGTTGTTGTGCCTGTAGTTTGGATCCTTGAGCAGTTGTATAACTGTTGATCATCTGGTGTAGAAGAGGTTAATAGAGGCAGTGCCCATTGCATGTGCAGATGTACAGTTAAATTACTATTTACTGAAAAAGTAATATCAGTATAATTATTTCCTAATATAAATATAGTCTTTGGGATTGCAGGTTAATTTGTGCTAGTAGTTTGGGAACTTTGACCAGCTGTATTGATCAGCTGGTATAGAAGGGGTTAATAGAGCCATAGCATGGCAGTGGTGCTTATTCATTGCTTGTGCAGATTTACAGTCTATGAACTATTTACTGAAAGTTGAATATACAGTAAATACCGTATTTAGGTCTTTATTGTTTTAATTGATTTTCCACTTGCAGTTTGGATTCTCAAGCAGCTGTGTAACTATTGATCATCTGGTATGGAAGAGGTTAATAGAGTCAGTGCATGGCAGAGCTGATTGCCCATTGCTTGTGCAGATTTACAGTTTATGCAATATTAATGTTTATGGTTTTGGGGTTTCAGCTTATTTTGTGCTTGTAGTTTGGATCCTTGACCAGCTGTGTAACTATTGATCATCTAGTATGGAAGAGGTTAATAGAGCACATGCATGGCAGTGGTGCTTATCCATTTCTTGCAGATTTACAGTCTATGAACTGTTTACTGAAAGTGGAGTATAAATACAGTATTTATGTCTTTAGGATTTCAATTTATTTTGTGCTTGCAGTTTGGATTCTTAAGCAGCTGTGTAAGTATTGATCATCTAGTATGGAAGAGGTTAATACAGCCACTGCATGGCAGAGCCCCGTGCCCATTGCTTGTGCAGATTTACAGTTTTATAACAATTTAATGAAATAGGAATATACTTGTTTATGTCTTTAGGATTGTAGTTTATGTGATACTTTGAATCCTTGACCAGCTGTTTGAATATTGGTCATCTGTTATGGATTCTGGAAGAGGTTGATAGAGTCAGTGCATGGCAGAGCCCCCTGCCCATTACTTGTATAGTAGTTGTAGAAGCTCTGAAGTTCTGGAGTGTGCCCTTCAGATGGAGCTAGCCTTCCTTCAAGTAGTTTAACTCCTAAAGTCATTATAGGGAATGTCAGGAAAGCGATGAAGGGAATTGATAAATATCAGCAGTCCTGTCATTGACTGCTTATTTTTTACCCTGTGGGATTTTCAAATCTCCCCTTGTGTTTTCAGTTCAAACATCTTTGGAAGGTAGCAGAGTGGTCTATTAACATTTTCTGAATAGCACATAAGGTGCTAGAGCGTTCCTGCCTGCAGATGCTGATTTATTTACACTCACTCATAACATGGAATGGAGGAAAATATACAATGTGCTGACACTGAGCTATTCATTGGGATTGAAAGCCCTTTGCAAAACACAGATAGCCCCCCCAGCAAATATATTTGTCATCTCAAGTTATGTACTGTATTCTTTACCGTGTTGATAGGATGATCTGAATTGGTGCTACTTAGGTACCTCTGTTAGCACTTTTTCATCCTGCTTCTTTGATAATTAAAAGGGAATTCCACTTTGGTTAAAGCTGAACTCTGGGCTGAAAAAAAAAGCCTTTACATTGGGGGCCCCTTACGGCAGGGGTTTAATGAATAAGAGTAATACTTACCTTATTCCTGGCTCCAGCAGGTTTCCTCCATCCATGCTGGTCCAGTGCTACTGACCCTCAAAGACGCTCTTAGCCACAGTTTCATGCTCTCTTCCACAAAAAATGTAGGCTCAATAGCCCTGCATTGTATGTGATGATGCTGATGGACCACCCATGCTCCAGAGCACCAAGGAGAAGAGGACAGTGCTGAAGCTAGCTGGATCAGGGAGTACAGTAAGTAATATAACCTCTAGAAATAATGACCACTTACCCTTGTAGTGCAAGGAGGACCCCAACGCAAATTTTTTTTTTTTTTTTGCAATCAAACCCGGAATTTAGTTTTAAGAAGCCTTTAACCCTTGCAGTGTGTGTGTGTGTGTGTGTGGGTGGGTGGGTGGGGGGGGGATACTGCAAGGACATTTTTTTTAATATCCTGGAGTTCAACCCTACTTATGTTAAGAAAAAGAGATTTTAACAAACTTTGTAGCAGAGTCCTACTTTTTTCTGTTCTGATGAAAAAGCTGTTCCACTTAGGCTGGGTTCATATATATGCAAATTGAATGCATTTGAGACTGTATCCAATTAGCATGACATGTGAATGTGACCAGCTCTTAATGGAGCCGGTTCACACATGTTGGAGGTGGCCGCGGTGCAGTTTTGAAAAGGGTCCATTTTTGTGTCCGGTTCAGGTGCGAATTCAGGGAAATTTGGTCCTGAATCGCACCTGAACCGGTGAACACAAACCTGCAGCCGGTCACGTGTGAACCCAGCCTAAGTCCTTTCAAGACTAAGGCTGGATTCACACTGCATGCTGATGAGGCTCACAGCAGGGGTCCTGTGCGTCCTGGTTCACTGTTTCAGGTCCGATTTCAGGCTGATTTTTGGGCTGAATTCGGACCTGAAATGGACCAAAAGATGCACAGGGCTCCTGTGCAAATTTGCAGCGGAGTAGAGATATGTGAACCCGCTCCATAGAGAGCCGGTAACAATCTCCTGCTATTGCGAATTGGATGCGCAGATCCCGCATCCAATTCGCAATAGTGTGAACCCAGCCTGATTTCTGAATGGGAGGGTCTAGTTTATTATAACACCCTAGTGAATTTTCAGCACTCTAATGAGGAAAGGTGCAGGGTCTGCATCCCTTTAGAAGTAGTTAACCCTTAGGGAGTATCTCACCAAAAACGTAATTTCCATTGCAGAGGATGCTTAAAATTGTATTTGTATCTTAGTGCAGATTTCAGAGAAAATCAGTGAGCCAATCACACAAGCAGGAAATTACAGTTCTCAATTTGCCATATTGCTTTGACAGTTTTAGAAAATTACAGCGTCTTCAGATTGAAATGGAAAAGTAATTTAAGGGGGAAGGGAAAAAAATCCTCCTTTACTGTGGGGCTACCCAATGAATTGCAAGGGTTAAATTCTCGTTTAAGCCTTGAGATTGTGGGGGGTCGCAAAAAAAATTTTTTTGCCCCAAGATGATTTTTTTCCCACAGAGATCAGCTTATTTATTACAGGTACTTATATAGCACTTCCGTTTACACAGTGCTTTACATATATATATTGTACATTCACATCAGTCCCTGTACTCAAGGAGCCTATAGTCTAAGGTTTCTAACTCCCATTCATACATACATATACTTAGGCCAATTAGGACAGGAGACAATTAACCTACCAGCATGTCTTTGGAGTGTGGGAGGAAACCCACATAGGTCCATGCAAACTCAAGGCAGCTAGTGCCATGGTTGGGATTTGAACCGACAACCCTAGTGCTGAGGAAGTGAAGCCCATTAGCTTTCATAACAATGAATTACAAAATGGCTTGTGGAATTTTACATGGTATATTATTTTAAAGTTCAACTCCAGCCAAAACATTTTATTTTGTTTTGGATAGAGCAGAGAAGGATTGGAGCCTCTGTGAAATTTTTATGGGCTTTTTTTTAGCAAGCATTTACAATCTCTGTGTTCCTGAGCAGGGTGGTCACTTCACAGAGGCTAATCAGCCAATTCATCTGTCCCTCTGCCAAAACACTGTTTTCTTACAAGTATTATCTTCCCTTGCTCCCAGTGCTTTGGGTTATGGTTAAATGTCCGATAAAACATCACACAGGATAAAAGACACTTCTACTTCTAATCTCATCATTCACTTTGGCTATGGGCTTTGCCCCTCTAAATGGTGCTCATGATTTTAAATTCCTTCTCATCAACATATTAACCTCCCTGGCGGTATGATTATTTCATACTTTTGATGCTGAAAGCGGTACAATTATATTGCATGGAAATTTGGCGTTTTATATTGTAGGCCTGTAATTCTTAGGAATAACACTCTTGTCCAAACAAGAGTCTAGTAGACATCCCCGGTATGATAATATGATAAAGTTTGAAAAACGAAATCATAAATTATAATATAATAAATAACTATAAATAATTATAACAAATAATAATAATAAAAATTATTCAATAATGTAATCAAATCAAAAACACTAAAATTTGCTCAGTTGCAGAATTGTCGCTGTCATTACATTTCAGTGTTTGATGACGGATCTCCCCACAAATCACTATCGCTCAATTCTGCGAGTGATTCTAATTTATTATCGCTGTTTTCTAGCTGGTCTAAAACCCCTTTTTATGTAAAGGGACGGTTTTGGTTGCTATGGACAATCTCCAGTTTCCTTGCAGAAAGAACAGTTTTTATAATATAAAACTGCATGCAGGGCACTGGAGAAACCACTAGGGACAAAAGGGATGAGAAATAATTTCATACAGTAATGTAATTTGTAAGATTACAGTATACTGTATGTATTGTGTGTGTGTTTCACTTTTGAATTTGGCGCCGTTCTCCGTCCCCATGCGTCGCAACGCTCGCAGGGAACGGAGTTTGGCTCCGTGATGAATCGAGTGAAGGACGAGCTGCTCACACTGCGGGGGGACATCGCAGAATCCAAGGGACAAGGTAAGTAAACTCTTCCTGGATCCTGCGATGCGAGTCTGGCTCGGGGTTACCGCTTTTGGTTCTGAAATTCCACCCCGAGCCAGACTCGGGAATACCGCCAGGGAGGTTAAAGGTCCTCTGAAACCAAAGATCTTTTTCTGTGTTCCTATGAGGAAGATTTTCCTTTATTTCATGTTAGGACAAGAAGTGATGGGAAATCACTTCAACGGGTGCACCAAAAAAAAAAAAAACATTTTTAGTAGAGTGGTGGAGGGTCAGACCTTCTGGCAATGTTTTTATCGGTTAAAGTGGTCATAAAATCTTTAGAGCAAACTTGTATAACAGTGTAAATTTGCTATCCCCTCAAAATAACTCAACACACAGTCATTAATGTCTAAACCGCTGGCAGCAAAATTGAATACACCCCTAAGTGAAAATGTCCAAATTGGGCCCAAAGTGTAAATTTTTTGTGTGGCCACCATTATTTTCCAGCACTGCCTTAACCCTCTTGGGTATGGAGTTCCCCAGAGCTTTACAGATTGGCACTGGAGTCCTCTTCTACTCCTCCATAACGATGCCACTGAGCTGGTGGATGTTAGAGACCTTGCGCTCCTCCACCTACCATTTAAGGATGCCCCACAGATGCTCAATAGGGTTTAGCTCTGGAGACATGCTTGGCCAGTCCATCACCTTTACCCTCAGCTTCTTTAGCAAGGCAGTGGTCGTCTTGGAGGTGTGTTTGGGTTCCTTATCATGTTGGAATACTGCCCTGTGGTCCAGTCTACGAAGGGAGGGGATCATGCTCTGCTTCAGTATGTCACAGTACATGTTGGCATTCATGGTTCCCTCAATGAACTGTAGCTCCCCAGTGCCTGCAGCACTCGTCTCGACTCGTCTGACACACTTGTCTTTGTACTCCTCACCTGGTTGCCGCCACACATGCTTGACACCATCTGAACCAGATAAGTTTATCTTGGTCTCATCAGACCACAGGACATGGTTCCAGTAATCCATGTCCTTAGTCTGCTTGTCTTCAGCAAACTGTTTGCGGTCTTTCTTGTGCATCATCTTTAGAAGAGGCTTCCTTCTGGGATGACAGCCATGCAGACCAATTTCATGCAGTGTGACCACCCACCCCTTCAACCTCTGCACCAATGCTGGCAGCACATGAGACCTTGTAACACTGAGTCACATGACACTGGGGAGGGAAGATGTACTCACTTTTGTTGCCAGTGGTTTAGACATTAATGGCTGTGTGTTGAGTTATTTTGAAGGGACAGCAAATTTACACTGTTATACAAGCTGTACACTCGCTACTTTACATTGTAGCATAGTGTAATTTCTTCAGTGTTGTCACATGAAAAGATATAATAAAATTTTTACAAAAATGTGAGGGGTGTACTCACTTTTGTGAGATACTGTATACAAATGGGCAGAGATGCCCATGACATCATTGACCTTTTATGGCCCCATGGCCATATTAGGTCAATGACATTGACCACATGACCATATTAGGCCAATGATGTCCTACACATGTCATTAATATCCCCATGCTGTTGTCTGCATGCAGCTGCAGAGCAAGGAATTCCCTGGCCACAGGTGATTGGGTTGGCACTGACAGCATCACTCTGAGTTTGGTCAAACATGGGTTCAGATCACATCCAAGCTCATTACTACCAAAAAAACATCTTTTAATTTTGGATAGTGTTGGGAAGGGTTACAACCTTTCATTTATTTATTAGTTTCTGTATCCCTGTTGGGGATATTTCCTCTCACTTCCTGTCTATCTATTATACCATGACCTGAACAATAGATAAGGGGCAGTCTCCTTATAGGGGAAACACACAGCAAGAAGAAGTAAAGAGGAGTTATAACCTCTATTCATTTTTTCTTGCTTTTTTGTCTCCTCGGACAGATTTTCCCTGACTTGCTGTCCAAATGTTTAGTGTCACTAAAACAGGAATTGATGGTAAATCTCTCCAATGGGAACATCAGCAGCAGTTGAAACGTGACAAGGTCTAATGCTTTAGCACTCCATCCAAAACAAACCAAAATGTTTTGGCTGGAGTTGGATTTTTAATACAATGACAAAGTACATTTTTATTTTCAAGTATAGGTAACAAGTAAAACATGACCACCTGAATATCAAAATCAAAAACACGTGCAACCCACTGAGTCCATGAAATACTCTTGATACTCTGGGATTGATTTACTAAAGAAGTAGAGAATGTTGACTTTGCAAAGTGAGTGTTCTCTGAGCTTAGTAAATGTATGAAGCTGTGTTAACTTTGCACATCCATTCATGGGAAGGAGAAATTTAAATAAATACAGAATTTTATGCCCATGATTGAATGAGAACTATGAACACATATTTACCTTATATATTAAACTCAGAGCAATCACTTTGTGCAGTGAAGTCTCTGATATTTTAGAACAGTGATGGTTACCTTACTTGATAGATGGGGCCTCAAGTGTGGTCCCTGACATCATTAAAGGGCCACACATGGTATTCAGTGATTGTCACAGAAAACATTAAGGGACTGTAGACATGGAGCAGGAGATGGTCAGAGACTATGGGCATTCTACAAGAGATGGTCAGAGACTACATTTATTCTACAAGAGATACCTAGAAATTGGGAACATGATATAGGAGTTGTTGGAGGCTAAGAATATGCTCCAGGGACTGTCACAGACTTAAGGCACATTTTAGACTTTTAGAAACCACTACTGATTACACTCCTTTAACAAATCAATGCTTTCACATTTGTACTCTTAGCAGCCCTTTAAATAAAAAATAAAAAAAACATAAACAGAGATAAGAGACAGAATATAAAAAAGTTAGGGTAGTTGGAAAGAAATAAACCAAACCATTTATCTGCTAGAAGCCCAGTCTAAAGAATATTTTCTTTGTTGGCTTGAGTAACCACCAAAACACAGACTACTTTCTTCAAGGGCCTGATAGCTGCACAATACGTGCTCAGGGGACGCAAGTTAGGCACCAGGGTTTTAGTGAATGACCCCTTCTGTCTTAAATAACACATATAGTTGTATGTTTATATTCAGATGTTGTATGTGGACGTTTATTGTGGGGTTATAGGAAAATTAGAGCACTCTTAATATGGGAAGAATATTTACTAAAGACAATATGTTTTATCCATTCCGGCATAGGGTAGTGACATAGTCAAGTTTCTATTTCTTCTTCAAATGAAAAACTTTGGTGAAAATTAACTTTATGTTTCCAAAATTACCTCCAAAATTAACCGGCAGACCTAAGTAGATAGTTGATCAAACAGCATATTCACTACTAAAGTTTATGTTCTGTTTATAATTCTGTTTTTAAGTTTGTGTACACAAGCTCTGTCATCAACCATCATCTATTCTGTTTCTACTTCAGGACTTGCATAGTGATAATTAAGCTTGAAGTATTTATAGATCCCCTATCCTAAGTACCACCAGTCAAATACCATTATTAGAACAGGGATTCATCCTTTCCCTGACATTGTAAATGGAGCAGGTCTATTATGGCAGAGTTCTGTGATTCTTATGCAATGTCCTGGTACATGCATTGAAAACCTTCACTTATAATGTGTAAATTACCATAAAGTGATCTTCTAAAATTATATTACATGATCCTCCTGTGCTGTTCCTTTTTTCAGAGTTTGCTGCCAAGTAGAAGGAGAGATGACTGAGTTGGCAATATATGGCAACATGGCACTGGCGTGGTTGTGTCTAGATCCTAGTCTGTACAAGGGTGTAGTCCTTTAAGACCCCTTTCACACTGAGGCAGTTTTCGGGCATTTTAGCGCTAGAAATAGCACCTGTAAAGGACCTGAAAACTGCCTCTCATTCATTGCAATGGGTGATTTCATACCCGGGCAGTGCGCTTGCGGGACGTTAGAAAAAGTCCTGCAAGCAACATCTTTGGGGTGGTTTGGGAGCGCTGTATACAGCGCACCCAAAATGCCCCTGCCCATTGCAATGAATGCCTGAAAAGCGCTTTTGAAGAGCCACAGCAGGAGCGTTTTTAACCCCTTCTTTGGGGTTAAAAGCGCCCCGCTGCCGGCCAAAAAGCATTGCTTAAACAGCGATAAAGCGCTGCTAAAACGAGTGGAGCTTTACCGCTAGTGCACGGGTGGCCCCAGTGTGAAAGGAGTCTAAAGGTCCATTTAGATTATGTTAGTTATGGTACAGTAATGTGGTAAACACACATTTTCTGTTTTGTCTATTGAAGAACATAGAGACACAAGAATTCTTAAACAGATGGGTTAAGCTGCCACTTACAGGTGGTTGGGACACTGGCAAGCAAAAAACATGAAGTCAGCCCCAATATAATCCCACCTCTAATTGTATTGTCTCATTTTTTTTGATGTTAGTTTTCTTTTTATTCTTAGATTTATTAGTTAGTTATTTACACAGTGCTGTCCGGGTCTGGAGTAGTGGCACAGCCTCTGGTATCATCCTGTCTCTGAGGACTCAGTGTGTAAAGGTGACTGAGATGAAGCACTGGAAGCTACCTCAACTGTTGTGCAGTTTGTGAACTTTTCAATATTTCCAGCAACCACTGGATTCTCCATAGTAAGAGTAAGGCTAAGGCACTCTGCTCTGTATCTGCCACCATTTAGCATGGAAGAAGCAACATTCCACATTTGCTCCTTCCTTTGAAGCACCTTGTGGATCATCTGGTCTCTGTTTTTTTTTCCCACTGCCTGTCTACATTCGGTCACCTCCTCTTGTCAGCAGCAGTAGCTGCTTAGGTTTGTAAGTACGCAAGGCCTGGCTCACTTTGGGCCTAGCTGTTTTCTGCGGTGCAACTACATGCCTTTTCAAAGATGCACAGAGGACAGTACTGTCTGCTGCAATGGAAGAACGCAGCCCATACCCCCTGCTGCTTCTAGGGGTGAATTCTCTATATCCCCAGAAAGAACCAACACCTGTAACCTAGATCTTTGGACCTCTATTATTATAGAGTCTTCGTGAGCTTCATTATCTAAGATCCCCCCTGTGCCCACCTGACACCTTATGTCTTCTTTAGACTTTTTGGCAGTTTGCACACAATTAATCGAGTGATGCCACTGGAGTATGTTTCTGCAGGAGTTCTGTGGATGGGGTGGAAAAACCTCAACCATCATCTACTTATTAATGCAGGCAGACAGGTCCCTTGGTAGTTTACCCCCTCCTCCCACAGTATGGATGCTCAGGTGTCTGTCTGTAGCCTACAATCTAGACCCTTGAGTCTGGCACTTTCTTCAGGTGCCTATCCTCACCCTTCTGGTCTGCTGACCTGATTTATGCAGGATCATCAGGATGCTGCAGGACCTTCACACCTGGAAAGGCATATGAGCTTCCTCTGTAATATACCGGGTGACCTACTCTCTAAGCATGACAGTGTTTCTGTTTCTGTTGGACATGGTATGTTTATTCAAACTTCCCCTTAGGAATCAGTTTTTTCTCTGGCACATGGTACAGCAAACATTTCTCCACATAGTTGCGTTGGTCTTAGTTGTGGGTAGTGTGTTGTTCCATCTGTTTTTGCTGGATGGTTGATTTGTCCTCCACATCCCCAGTTGGGTCCATCATTTTTTTAGGTAGCAGATTGCCCTTAGCTGCGATTTTCTGTCCTGGTCTAGAGTATTAGGGGCAGTTTACATATTTACTTTGCTCTTTCTTCATCTAGCCTTGATTCAGGCATTGACACCTTCAGATATTCTTTTGTAGTATGAGCTCCACATCTCTTGGATATCTAAGTGAATGTTGCCCATCCCTTCAGCTGGATTGTTTTAAGTTAAGATGTGTTGGCTAGAGGTGGTGGAATACAGGGGCTCTAGCTGTTTTTTTTTTGCCAGTGTCCCAGCCTCTTGTAGGTGGCTGTATAACTCAACTGTTTAAGAATTCCTGAATTCCTGTGTCCCGTAATGGACTTCAAGAAAAAGATTTTACAGTAAGTACAAAAATCTTATTTTACCTCATGTAACTATAACACATGCACTGAGCTGCGGTGTTGATGTGCCAGCAATGCCACAGAGCACACCACATATGTGGTCAATGTCAACACATATGTAGGTCACATATGTAGGTCAATGTCTCTGTATAAATGTGAATGTTGCAAACATTCTCTGGTGAAGGATCAAACACTATTATTTAAAACTGGACCCGAAAGATTTTGCACCAGAGAATGTTTGGTGAAAGTTACTTTATAAATACACCCCATGGTATTGGATTGTATAAAAAAAAAATAAAAATGGTACATTCCTGATTTTTGTAGCGTTAAAGTGCACTGCCATCATTATTATAAAAAAAGGGCTTCTATAAAGCTGGTACAACTTTACATACTGTCTGAAGAATCTAAATGGGCCCTAAAGATACAGTATCTAGCTTTTTTAAAAAAAAAGTAGATATAAACTCTAGCTGGGAGACATTTAGTTTGCATCAGCACTGTTTATTTAAAAGATCTAAAACAAATCCTTGGTGACTAAACTCCAACATAAAAATGCATATAAAAGCAAAAGAAAAGGCCTTAAAAAAATACAAGGCAGAGGGGTCATTGTCAGCATTTCAACATTACAAAGAATGCAATAAGAAATGTAAGAGTGCAATCAGGGCGGCTAAGATCTAAAATGAAAGGCACATAGCGGTGGAGAGTAAAAAAAAAAAAACAAGAAATTCTTTAAGTATATAAATAGTAAGAAAGGGAGGCCAGAACATGTTGGCCCCATAAAGGATGATGAAGGGAATTTGGCTACAAAAGACACAGAGAAGGCAAAGGTTTTGAATATATTCTTCTCAGTCTTCACAAAAGAAACGGGGGGATAGAGTAACCAAGAATGTTAATTTTAATAACACATCACAGAAAGCACCCTCATGGGTAACAGAAGACAGAATCAGAAATAGACATGAAAATCTTAACACAAATAAGTCACTGGGACCAGATGGCTATCACCCAGCTGTCGTAAGAAACTCAGCCAGGTGATAGCCAGACCATTGTTCCTAATTTTTGTGGACAGTTTACTGACGGGAATGGTACCGGTTGATTGGAGAAAAGCCAATATGGCACCGATATTTTAAAAAGGTGCGAGATATATCCCTGGGAACTACAGACCAGTCAGCCTAACATCAATAGTCTGTAAGCTATTGGAGGGGATGATAAGGGACTATATACAAGATTTTAGTAATGGAAACTGTATCATTAGCAGTAATCAGCATGGATTAATGAAGAATTGTTCTTGCCAGACCAATCTATTAACCTTCTATGAAGAAGTGAGCTGCCATCTAGATAAAGGAATGCCTGTAGATGTGGTGTATCTGGATTTTGCAAAGGAATTTGATACAGTTCCTCATAAATGTTTACTGTACAAACTAAGGTCTGTCGGTATGTCACCGTAGGGTGAGTACCTGGATTAAAAACTGGCTACAGGAGCGAGTCCAAAGGGTGGTGATAAATGGCAAATACTCTGAATGGTCTGGTGTGGAAAGTGGGGTCCCCCAGGGTTCTGTCCTGGGACCAATCCTGTTTAATTTATTCATAAACGATCTGGAGGATGGGATAAACAGCTCAATATCAGTATTTGCAGACAATACTAAGCTAAGCAGGGCAATAACTTCTACGCAGGATGTGGAAACCTTACAAGAAGACCTGAACAAAATAATGGGATGGGCAAGTACATGGCAAATTAATTTTAATGTTGAAAATTGTAAGGTAATGCATTTGGGTGCCAAAAATATGAATGCAAGTTACTCGCTAGGGGGAGAACCTCTAGGGGAATCTAGGATGAAAAAGGACTTGAGGGGTCCTAGTAGATGACAGGCTCAACAATGGCATGCAATACCAAGCTGCTGCAAGCAAAGCCAGCAGAATACTGGCTCGTATTAAAAAGGGGATTCACTCCAGAGACAAAACAATAATTCTCCCACTCTACAAGACTCTGGTCCGGCTGCATCTTGAGTATGTCATCCAGGTCTGGGTACCAGTCCTCAGGAAGGATGTGCTGGAGCTGAAGAGAGTCCACAGAAGGGCAATAAAGCTAATAAAGGGACTGGAGGATCTCAGCTATGAGGAAAGACTACAAGCATTGAACCTATTCTCTCTGGAAGGGAGACGCTTGAGAGGGGATGTGATATCGATGTACAAATACTGTATTGATGACCCGAGCATAGGGAGAAAACCTTTCAGTGAAAGGGAATTTAAAAAGACACGCGGCCATTCACTAAAATTAGAAGAGAAGCGGTTTAACCTTAAACTGCGTAGAGGGTTCTTTACCGTCAGAACAGGGAGCTTTGATAGTTTAAAAAAAATATAAGATGGCCACCTTAACGACCACAACATACAGGGGTATACAATGTAATATTGATATAAACACATTAATACACACACTAACATCATAGGTTGGACTGGAAGGACTTGTGTCTTTGTTCAACCTCACCAACTATGTAACTATGTAACTATGTATCATAAAGAACTGCCATTTATTTTTTTTTATTTTTTTAGAAAATACTGTTTATGTATTTTTTAAAGCTGAATTCCAGGTATGTATGTTTTTTTTGCATAGTTACACTGGTTGAGCTTGGACCAATGTACAAATGCATATTGCATATTGCATATTGCATATCTGGCTGAACCTGGCGGCAGTGCAGAATTGCTGTTGTAGCCACTACAGTGCTTAAAAAAAAAAAAAGACTCCTTTCACACTGGTTCGTGGTAAAGCGGCGCTTTACCTCTGTTTAAGCTGTGCTTTTTTGCTGCTTTTCAGCCACTAGCAGGGCGCTTTTAACCCCAAAGAAAGGGGCTTCGGAAGTGCTGCCCATTCATTGCAATGGGCAGGGGCATTGTAGGAGCACTGTATACATCACTCCAAACCCACCCCGCAGATGCTGCTTGCAGGACTATTCCGAACGTTCCACAAGCGCACCGCCCGGGTGTGAAAGCACCCATTGCAGAGAATGGGAGGCAGTTTTCAGGTGCTTTACAAGCACTATTTCTAGCGCTAAATGCCTGAAAACTGCCTCAGTGTGAAAGGGGTCTAAGGGTTTTTTAATTTGCACTGTTTTTGACTAGATGCAGTACAGAACATTATAGCACCATACTGATATCTGCTATTGTATTAGGACATTACTAACTACTTACTAAAACAGAAACGCTTGCAGAAGCTAAAATGAGCCCTCAGACACTCCTAAATACACAGACCCTTCTCTTTTTTGCCAGACTTCTAATCTGGTCCTGCTCGTATAAATGGACAATCTGGATGAGAGCGAAGGTATGAGACCAGGAAGTTTAGGTATACTGTATATAGGTCTGAGGGAATTTGCAAACATAGTTTGCTGAGTTATGTGGCAGGTGCAACTTATTGTTTCCACAATGAAATAGTAGGTAATAAAAACACTGTTTGGCAAAGTGAAAGTTATTCTTGGACTTAAATTATTTGCAGATATTTCAGTAGTGTGTTCGTCTAGAGGTAGACAGGTTATTGCAGAAGGTGCAGTCATGCCAGCAGACACGTCTCGGAGACAGGATACCTGCCCTTCCATTGACAACTATAGAGGAGACTAGAAAAAAGAAATAAAGGAAGGAAAGTGAAATGAAAATAAAAGGTAGGACTTTTAAATTGCACTAAGTACTATAACACATACTTGTGAAAGGTGCAAATCATTTAAAACGAGGCTCTGGTTGAAGGAACAACAAGATCCATTCATCCCTTAAGTTCATAAAGTACTGTGTGACCAAAAGCAAAAAAGATTTTTAGTGGTTTAGGGCACCGAACCTTATGGTGACATGTTATAACATATTAACATGATGGGTGGTGTGCAGTCCCAAAGGCTGCTTAACAACAACCATGGTGTCCTGATGGACCCTCCAAAGAGAATGGGAGCACCACACTAGCTTATACAGTCCTTTGAAAGATTTTATTTAGCAGCAGCCAACGCATTTCAAAACTCCCCCCTTCATCAAGCAGATCATGCAGATGCCTGGACTGATAAAGCTTTATCAATTCCATGATCTGTTTTTTAGCCCTGATGTTGCAAAATAAAATCTTTCAAAGGACTGTAAAGCTAGTGTGGTACTCCCATCCTTTCAACACTTCAGCCAAAGCAAAGCTGAGTAGAGTTGGCTTCTTCGCCCACATTTGTACAACTTCCAGAACTTTGTAATGTGTTACACATACAGCAAACAGTCCCTTAAAAGTCTGAATTTAATGAATGCCAACAAATTAAAGAGTGATTTAGTACCTAAAAAGATTGGGAAGACAATATTGTCAGATCCAGATTTCTGCATCTAAAGAGATAAGCCATGGTCTAGGGTAGCAGGTTGCCAGGGGTTGAACACAGCTGCTCATACATCATATTGTTCCCTGTTAGTAAAAAATTCTCATGTATAATAAGGGCTCATTCACACAGTTGTAAAGGAACAGACAGACAGACCAACCTTAGGCCTTAGATGTGGTGGCTGTATGTTTCCTTTTTTCTGGCTTATTTCCTTTATTTTCACTTGGTAGCCCTGCCTGTAAGGCACTTCCTGTCCTAAGGTAACAACACTCACAAACATTACTGTATAATAAGTATTGTCAACCTAGGATAGAAATTATAGCTGTATTAGGACTACAGAACACCCCCTTACAACTATATAGCAGATATAACAAAATGCTTGCAACGTTATATTTAAAGTGATATTAAAGGGTTTTTTTATTCTTAAAACAACAAACATGTTGTGCTTATCTGCTCTGTGCAGTGGTTTTGCACAGAGCAGCCCCAATCCTCTTCTTCTCAGGTTCTCCGCCAGTGCTCCTGGACCCTCCCTCCTGCCCAGTGCCCCCAGAGCAAGCAGCTTGCAATAGGGGCACCGGAGCCGCGGCTCTGTTTATTCACACACAGAGCCATGGCTCGGCCCCACCCCTTCTCACTCCTCATTGGCTCACTGGTTGTGATTGACAGCAGCAGGAGCCAATGGAAGACTAAGGGGACCTTTTTAAGCAGCACACTGCCACTTGTACATTCTGCATATGATTTGCATTATTACGGAACCATAACCTGCAAGGCATTTTCTGATGGTATGAGGTGGAGATCAAGACGTCGCCAACCTGCCTCTCCATCTTGTCCCACAGAGAACACTTTGCATTCATTGAGAAAATGCAAAGTGTTCTGTAAATGGCACCCGTGCCAAGCGAGGAACCTCCACTCCTCACTAAGCAGCAAGGGTAGCTGCTTGGTACAGGAGCAGGAAGCTGGTGGAGATCACTGTTATTGTTTTCTACCTGAAACTGCTGGTTTCCTGGCTAACTCTAGTTTTCATACCTTTTTAAATCACTAACAAGGAACAAGTGTGTAGCATGTGAATACAGAAGAAAATGAGATTTTATATGCGTGACTAGGAAACCTTTAAAGCTGAACTCCAGGCATTATATTTTGTGCATATTTTTGTAGCACTAACTCACGGTGGAGCTGCTGGTTTAAGCGGGTCTGTTACCTTCACTTTGCTTCCCTCTGTTTCACCGGCACCGGGTCTGGGGGTTTTGTTGAGTTTACTGCTGGAGACACACGCACCAACGCTGGAGTACGTTTTCAATGCTTTATTAAACAGTCAAACTTTAGGAAGTAGCTGGAAAGAGACGGAAAAGGAAACTTTCAGGAGAAACTCAAATATCTTGTTACAAGATCTTAGCGACAAATGTCCCGGTAGAATTCAGATAATTATGTGGAATGCGTTCCCCTAATGGGATACACTCTTTGCTCGTCTGGATAGGCCTCTCTCACCGGTCTAGCAGCCAGTACGCAGCACGAATCTAAAGTCTCTGCCACAGACTTAATTGGGGGGGGGGGGGTAAATCTGCATGATCCTCTGTCACAGGATGTATCAGATCTTCTGCAGTGAACAGTCAGTCACAGTGCCTGAACCTTTAAGCCGAACCGGCGACACTATGCTGTATAATGACTTCTTTTGGATACATCCTGCAACCGAGTCACCAGGCCCCTCTATAGACCAGCACGCTGTGTGATCTCTCCAAGACGGGTCCTCCCCTGGGATCTCCTCAGTTGTCCAGCTTCTTCACACAGGACCGACAGCTCAGGACCATTCCAAGGTGGCAGGCCCCAGACAAGCCTCTGGACCCACCCCTGCGCCGCAGCATCGTGGGCCTCCCGATTGGAGGACCACGAGGTGGCTCCTTAATGCATACCTGTCGGCCAGGAGAGCCAGCAGGTGGCTGCAAAACGACCTCAGAACATGGCGTCTGTCCCATAAATACCCTCACCCAGAATGCAACTCGGAGGACCACCTCCACTGAGCTTGTCTCCTAGACAGAGGAGCATCTATACACTTCGACACGTTGCCTTTCCAACCCTGACCAGTGGTAACAGCGACACCCACTGGTCAGCACGGAAACACACACAACGTCAGCCAAACTGGAACAGAGGTGAACTTTTAACCTTCCTAACACACAATTTACTAAATTTACCTAATCTGCGGTAGATTGTAAATCTACCAGCGCTACATTTACTAGATTGGCACAATTTAAGGCAGGCCATAGATGATGCAATTTTCTTTCCTGCAACCACAGGTTGCAGGAAAGAAAATCACCTGATTCCCCCATCAACACAGTCAGTGCTAAAGGGGGAAACTCTCCTGTAGAGCTATTGTGTTCTCCCGGCGGGGATGGCGGGGTGGTTGGGGGCCTGAGGAGCCATTCCTATCGGGAGAACACAGTGATTATTGCTAGTGCCTATATCCACTGGCAGTAGTTGCATATAAAAATCCGACATGCTGGTTGTACCCAAGTCGATCAATGGATCGACTTGGGTGCAACCAGCCTGCCCATGGAAGTTCAAATCTCGGCCGGTCTGAACCGGCCAAGATTTGAACCATTTATGACCGGCTTAAGTATGCATGTTACATATGTGAGGGGCCACTGAGAAAGCTGACAATCACTGTAGTAGTCAATGCTACTACTGCGCATGCGCAAAGCCCCGCTCCTCCTTCCTGTTGGCCCGGCTACAGGGAGAGAAGGAGGGAACCCCGCAGTGGAATCGCGGGTCGTGGCCCGGACTCCCGGAAATGGAAACAGGATACCTGTCAAAGACAGGTATCCTGTCACCCCTCCCCCCGAAAGGTGCCAATTGTGGCACCGGAGGGGGAGAGGAGACAAATGAGCGGAAGTTCCACTTTTGGGTGGCACTCCACTTTAAATTGTGCCAACCTGGACCAATGTATGTATGCAATAAAGATCATACCCGGAGTTCAGCTTTAAGTCCAATGAATCAGCAATACAGCCAGGCAACCAGTATTTTTAAAGTTGTAGCTGAGCAATTGCAGCCTCTATGTTTCTGTCAGTATAAGTTTACTTGAAGTAGAACTAATTGTCATTTTTTTAGATTTGCATAGAACGAGAAACAGACCCTCTGTTTCTGTTTGTATGCAGACGGTTTTTCTGTTAGCGAGATTTTCCTAATTTCCTGTCCCAGTGACACAAAAGTGAAAATGGAAAAAACCACCAATGGTAACACAAACAGCAATACATAGGTTCTAACCCACTCATGCTCATACTATAAAAGGCCTTCTATTGCTGTGTCCTAATTGGGGAGATTTTTCTTACCTCCTGTCCCAGTGGTGTCACAATCAGATATTTCAGCAATAGTGTTACAAATAATCATAAAAACCCGAAGGAGGTTCGATCCATGACTATAAAAAAGAAAAAAACGTTTTTGCTGGAGCTCTCCTTTAACCACTTGACCTCCAGAAAATTTACCCTCCTTCATGACCAGGCCATTCTTTGCGATACGGCACTGCACTAGTTTAACTGACAATTGTGCATTTGTGCAACACTGTAACCAAATAAAGTTTATGTCATTTTCCCCCCACAATATAGAGCTTTCTTTTGGTGGCATTTGATCACCTCTGCATTTATTTTTTGCTCTATAAACAAAGCAAAAAAAAATTAATTTTGAAAAAAAAATATGATTTACTTTCTGCTATAAAACATATCCAATAAAAACAATTAAAAAAAATGAATTTCTACATTAATGTAGGCCAATATGTATTCATGTTTTTGGTAAAAAAAATCCCAATAATTGATTGGTTTACCCAAATGTTAAAATGTTATAGCGTCTACAAACTGTGAGATATATTTGTGGAATTTTTATTTATTTATTTTTTTCTGGTAATGGTGGCGATTAGCGACTTTTGATACTTTGCAGGAAGCAGAGACACAAATACAGTGATCAGTGCTAAAAATATGCACTGTGACTGTACTGAAGACACTGGCTGGGAAGGGTTTAAACCTCTAGGGCGATCAAAGGGTTAACTGTGGGCCTAGCCTATGGTTGCCACCTCATCCCTTTAAACCCGAACACATATTAATTACACAGGTTCTGTGGCTGATTAAGGTGGTAGTTAAACTCACTTGCCTTATCTGTATTTAGCCTCAGAACCTGTGTGATTTAAAGGTGTTCGGGTTTAAAGGGATAAGGTGGCAATATGGTGGCACAGTGGTGTAGTGGTTAGCACTTTCGCCTAGCAGTAAAAAGGGTCGCTGGTTCGCATCCCAACCACGACACTACCTGCCTGGAGTTTGCATGTTCTCCCTGTGCCTGTGTGGGTTTCTTCCGGGTTCTACGGTTTCCTCCCACACTCCAAAGACATGCTGGTAGGTTAATTGGCTTCTGTCCAAAATTGGCCTTGTTATATGGGTGTGAGTTGTGGAGCTTGGATTGTGGGCTCTTTGAGGGTAGGGGCCGATGTGAGTGTGTGATGTATGGAGTGCTGTGTAAATTGACGGCGCTATATGGGTACCTTAAATAAATAATAATAATAGATGAGCATCTTAATGACACACAATGTACAGGGATAGGGATAATTGTAGACACGCACCCACACTCACTCAGGTGGAACTGAATGGACTGGTATCTTTATTCAACCTTAACAACTATGTAACTATGTAACTCTAGCCTAGCCAGTGTTTTTATGTAAACAGTGAGGTCTGGCTTGGAGGAACACAGAATCCATCCCTTCCCCCCCGTCAGAACGACAATCTGCCTTGTTTACATCCGCGTTCTGTGTGCATTACCGACGATCGACGGGTGCAGGAGGACATCAAGTGTCCGGCATCCGCAGATCAGCAGTTGCTGTGAATATTCACATCAGAAGCGGCCTGCTGGAGGCGTGCACATGCCTCCTGCAGGCGAAAGTGCAGAATCACGTATATATGTGTGATTCTGCAGAGGAAAGCCGCCCTGTAGCAGTAAACCAGCTATGGGGCGGACGGGAAGTGGTTAACACTGGTTGCATTGTTGGTGTGGTCATACCCAGAATGACTTCACACTGCTGTGTTGTGATTTGATTGGTGGAGAAGTGAGAAGAACATTTAGCTGTTTTTCGGACCCAGAGGGAAATAAACATACTAGGCACTCTGGGAAAGCATACTTTTCATAATTTCCTTTGTATATTTGTTTTGACTTTCCTAATCCCCAGTTTGATATGATCCTTTTAATAAACACCAGTTCTGATCCAGCCCTCGAAGAGGATCTCCTGTGGGCTGCGATTAGAGGGTTTGATAACAATTTGACAAGTTGTTTTACTTATTGAAAATTGACCGCTAAGCTCATATGTTTTCATTTCATTTGTCTAGACGGCACACTTATCTGTTTTTTTCCCTCTGAGCTGTAGACTATACTAGAGTTTCTTGATGACCATTTTCCACAATAGTTCGGGGTGCAAATAAAACACTGGCTGAGCTGTTCGCGTTCAGTCTTCTGGAATGTTAGTAAGAAGGTGGAATCGCATATTGCTCTGTACGACATTAATCAGCTCCGTTTGGCAGTCCTCATTTTCCTGTTATTCATGAACAATTGCTTTGCATGTGATTAAACTTAGTGACGCTTATTCTGGCCCAGCCACAGTCAGCACTGTGCTTCACCACTTTGTTTTCCTTCCTTTATCCAGACTGTACCAGGGACATGACTGTCAGAGAAAATGCAGACAGTTATAGGCCCTTTTCTTAAGCTGGATACACACTATACAATTATATGTAGATTTTTTTCCTTCAGATTTACCAAAACCATGTAATATGAGGTCAAATCTTAAGAGTTTCAGTTTGTATGCAATCAGGCAGGCCCTTGCACTATATGGTTTTAGTAAATCTAAAGGAAATCAGACAACAAACGTTGTATAGTGTGTATGGGGTCTGAGTATTAAGGCCTGTACACACAATCAGAAAATCATACGAAAAATTCTGCTTTTAAAGAAATCGTGCGATAATCTGATTGTTAGTAAGTAGCTTTCACGAGCCGATCACGAAAATTCAAGCATGAAAAATTTTCTCATATGATACCAGATCATACGAGTTTTGTTTAAGCAGTGCAGTTGTTGTTTGAAAATACAATATAAATACAATGCAATACATTACATAGTTACATAGTAGGTGAGGTTGAAAAAAGACACCATCAAGTCCAAAGTCCATCAAGTCCAACCTATGTGTGTGATTATATGTCAGTATTACATTGTATATCCCTGTATGTTGTGGTCATTCAGGTGCTTATCTAATAGTTTTTTGAAACTATTGATGCTCCCTGCTGAGACCACCGCCTGCGGAAGGGAATTCTACATCCTTGCCGCTCTTACTGTAAGAACCCTCTCTGCAGTTTAAGGTTAATTCTAATTTCTTCTAATTTTAATGAGTGGCCATGAGTCTTATTAAACTCCCTTCCGCAGAAAAGTTTTATCCCTATTGTGGGGTCACCAGTATGGTATTTGTATATTGAAATCATATCCCCTCTCAAGCGTCTCTTCTCCAGAGAGAATAAGTTCAGTGCTCGCAACTTTCCTCATAACTAATATCCTCCAGACCCTTTATTAGCTTTGTTGCCCTTCTTTGTACTCGCTCCATTTCCAGTACATCCTTCCTGAGGACTGGTGCCCAGAACTGGACAGCATACTTAAGGTGCGGCCTGACCAGAGTCTTGTAGAGTCACTTCCAAATTTTCATTCTGTCGTATGAGAATTTTCGTAGCTTTAGTAACCTCTTCATTTTCAATATGAAACTAGCATGCAAAAAAAAAAAACTGACGATCATTCATCAGTTCCAATAATCTCATTGTGTGTACTGCACCAGCACCGCACCAGCCGGTGCTGCCCTATGCTTTAGCTGTGGATTGTTCTTGATGACTTCAGAGGATCACCAGGGCACAGATGAGGAAAGGCTGTGGGGACTGGTACTACATCAGAGAGGAAACCTTTGGAAGCAGAGGATCAGGTAGGTAAAACTGTTCTATCTAGACTTAAACAAGCATTTATTAGGGCAGTTTCACACTGGGGCAGTGAGAGCGTCGGCGGTACAGCTCCGCTAGTTTTAGTGGCACTTTACTGTCGTTTTTAGCAGCGCTTTTCGGTCGATATCGGGGCGTTTTTAACCCCCGCTAGTGGCCGAAGAAGGAGTTAATACCGCCCGCGTAGCGCCGCTGCCAAATCGCTTTCCAGGCACTTCAGCAGCAGTGCCCATTCATTTCAATGGGCAGGGGCGTTTTAGGAATGGTGTATACCGCTCCCAAAGGTGCTGCTTGCAGGACTTTTTTAACTTTAACGGGGATGCTAGTTCTGGTGACCTGGGGGTCCCCAAGAGATTTCCTCTCACTTTCTGTTTGGCTATGAGACAGGAATTTTAAAAAAATTTCTGCAATGGCGAAAATAAATTAACAGAGGTCATAACCCTCCCTTGCTCTATCCATCAAAACAAACAAAGTTTTGACTATGGTCCTACTTTGGCTACTTTCACACTGAGGAGCTTTACAGGCATTTTAGCGCTAAAAATAGCATCTGCAAAGCGCCTGTAATCTCCTCTTCTGTCACTCCAGTGCGAAAGCCCGAGTGCTTTCACACTGGAGTGACAGAAGAGGCGATTACAGGCGCTTTGCAGACGCTATTTTTAGCGCTAAAATGCCTGTAAAGCTCCTCAGTGTGAAAGTAGCCAAAGTAGAACCATAGTCAAAACTTTGTTTGTTTTGTTGGATAGAGCAAGGGAGGGTTATGACCGCTGTCAATTTTTTTTCTGCCATTGCAGAGATTTTTTTTAGATTCCTGTCTCATAGCCAAACAGAAAGTGAGAGGAAATCCCCACAAATTAAGGGAATTTCTTAGGTCACCAGAACTAGTATCTCAATTGGACGAGTTCCCCGCTATTACTTTTTTGGGGGCAACTCAAAATTTTGGATTCTCTTTTACTTTTACTTTCAATGATAATGGTAAATAGGGCAAATAGAGAGCATGAATCTCCTTAATTGAGACACAGACAGCAATAAAAACTGAGAGGGGTTCTAATCCCTCTCCACTTCATCCAATACTAAAAAAAAGTTTTGCCTTTAGTTATAGTTTAAGCTTTACATTGAACATTTTTGGATGAACAGTGCTTGAGCGGGGTGCAGCGAGGTGTATTGGTGAGCAGAGATTACAAGGAGGCTGAGGTGAATGAGAGCAGTGTAATAACTAAGTCCCAACAATGCACAATTAGGCCCAGTGGGTAGTCACAGCCAACCGGAGACAGTTACAAAACTATAGCAGAGAAATGTTATCTTGAGATGATGCCATCAGCTTCTGCAATGAGGATGGGAATGCGGCCTGGCTGGTTCATACTCACATGGGAGGCTTCCTAAAGTGGTGATAGCATAGTCCCTCCTCTTTCTTTCGTCTTCTGGAACCTCTCTTTGCCGCTATGTGCCGTCCATAACAGATGGGGAACCTGTCGCTATGCTGACCACTTGCATGATGTGCGACAAACCCGGGAACCCGTGTCTTAAATAGACACTGCCCTGACTCAAGATGGCAGCCGAGGTCACAATCGGAGAACTGTCCCCTGGATGACTGTAAGAAATCATAAAGGAACCAAGTTCCTCACACCTTCCTTCCCCTTCTGCATTGCATCTTTGGTCTGTTCACCTATAGTGGAGAGTACAGACTGCACCTACCTACAAGTGTCTGCATCCAATCAGATGCAGGCACTGTTTGGGTATCCTGACAACTTTGGGTGCTGTCTGTCAGAATATACAGTAGCTGGCACTGCAGATTTGGGAATCGAGTGATTTCTCTCATTCAGCCCACAGGCCTGAACAAGAGAAATCTCTAAGTTGAATTTCAGGTATGACAATTTTTACAATTTTTATATTAGTCTACCAGAGTAAGAATGTATGTGCCATACCTGTGGGAGCCCTGTGGATGCTGGAAATCGCTGTAGTATGCACCACTAATACAGTGATCTGTACTAGCTACTGGGTCCTGTGCCAAGAAGCTGCCCTGCTGCTTAATGGATACAGGAGGTTGCCCACTCAGCACAGGTGCCATTCAGGGAACAGTTTGCATTTTCTCAAACTTTTTCTCATTAGCTGAGGTGAATAGGTGGGGTGTTGACATCATGTTCTCTACCTTGTCCAATTAGAGAACACTTTGCATTTATTAGAAGATGGAAAGTGTTCTGTGAATGGCACCCTTGCTGAGTAAGCACCCTTCTGTGTTCAGTGGTGCCTACTACAGTGATCTCACAGGTATGGCATATTCATACTTGCATTGGTCCAAGCTGGACCAATGTAACTATATAAAAATTGCCATGCCTCAAATTCAGCTTTTTAACGCATTTGACCGGCTTGATTTGTAAACTTTGTTTTCTTCATTCCGTAAACCTGCAAGACTATGGTATGTTATTGGATAGTGGCACATTTTCTCCTTCAGTCATGTATTTCCATTTTTTCTTTGCATGCTGCCATACTGTGTCAAATTTTGACCATGTGCCAACTAGACTATGCAGAGCAGGGTGTGTGCCATAGTTTTCCATAGGGCTGACATTTTTTTATTTTTTTATTTCATTTACAGTATAAATGAGGATGGAAAGGTGTGTTGACTACAAGTTGGCCTCTGGGATGCTGGCAGCATGGATAATTATATCACTGGCTGTTCCATCTTCAAGATATCAGGTGGGTGAAATCCATGCCTCCCAATGTTTTGAAATTGGAAAGAAGGAGACTTCTAATGCAAAATATTTAGGCAAACAAGTCCTCAAATCATGAAGACAAAACTTTGTGCATTCACTATGGCCAACATAAGCTTGAAAGAAACTATAAAAAATATACACTAAATGGGATATGTAGATAACTCTCTAAATTGTTCAGTTGTTTCTAGTAAAGTACTCGTATTGCTAAATCATACAATACAAAGATGTTTTACACAATTGGTTTGGAGATGGCTTTTTACTGTCCCAGCGGAACCATGCCTCTATGCACAAGAACAAGTCCATAAAGATATGGTTTGAGGAATTTGGTGTAGAACTCGATAGGTCTGCACAGAATCCTCTTCTCAATAACTGAAAACCTTTGGGAAGAACTGGAATGACAATTGCGAGCCAGGTCTTCTCATCCAACATCAGTACCCGACCTCACAAATTGGCTAAATAGGTGCAAATTCCCACCAACACATTTTAAAGCCAAACTCTGGGCACAGAGATTTTAGTAAGTTCTAATGTGTAAACAGATGTTACTTCTGCTCAGGTGTAACACATGGCTGGGTTGTTGCACTGTACTTTAAAAAGAATACTTTTCTTTTTGCTAGATAGCATAACTCCAACTTCTTGCCTACTTCTGATATGAGAGCTGCCCCTCTCATAAACTGTAGCGCTAGTATCGTTTTTCTGCTACCCTTCCCTTGGCCATTTACTGAATACACAGCATTGTTTGTATTACACCTGAGCAGAGGTAACATTTGCTTACACATTAGAACAGGGGTGTCAAACTCAATTTCATCGCGGGCTGCATTAACATTATGGTTGCCCTCAAAGGGCCGGTTGTATCCATAAGACTATATAAATGTATCTACTCTTTATCATATTAAATAATTGCCTTCGCATTTGATTGGTAATAATGTAAGACTTAAACTGTGAAGGGCAGGTGCAGACAAGCATGGAGGCCACTCGCACTCCTATTGCAGATGATGCAAGTCTGAAAAGGATGGTCGCACACCACTTGTATCATCCATAAAAAAAAAAAAACTTTGGTGGAGATTGGTCAGACAGAACATGGTTCTATCAAGGTGCTCTCTCCTAGCAGTCTCCAATAAAGTTAATTGCTAATGATATCAGTGGTATGCGACCCTCCTTTTCAACTGGCATAAAATTGTATTATTCTCATAATTATAAGCATATGTCCAAAGCACCCCCCCCCCCCCATTCAGATGTCAAGAACCCCCCCACCATCAGAGGTCAAGATTCCCCCACCCTCCCTTAGATCACAATGCACCCCCCCCCCCACCTTGTGCTGCTGCTGGGAAGAAACTGGGGACGGGGCCGCAGGAGAGGTGTGAGGGCCACATGAAATGGCCTGGAGGGCCGGATTCAGCCTGTGGGCCTTATGTTTAACACATGTGCATTAGAACATACCGAAAACCTTTGGCTATATGGTATATCACTTACACTGTTTTTTCACAGGACAACCGCTAAAAGAGGATAGTTGGAAGATATATAAAAAGTTGTAAAATGTATGAGATATATTCAAAAAAGGAGACACTGGAAAAATGACAGGACGATTGATATAACAAACATTTTATAACTGTCTGCCACTTTTGTGTAGGGAAAATGTCATAGCAATCAAAATGAATATACAGTGTAATATAATAGGGAACAGTTTTCTTTCTTTTTTTTTTTTATTCTAGCTTTCCATAACACACAAATTAAGCTTCCAGAAAGTATGGCTTCCAGGAGCCAATAGACACAGTTTTCTGCCATATCTATGTGTGGCAATTTCATTGCTGTCCTTCAGGCTGGGGTATCAGCCAAAAAGAACAGCCTCTACCCACATTAAGAGTCTGCTGCTGTAATTATAGCCTAAGCTAATTTTAGGCTTGGCGTCTCTTAACATTGGAATTACAAAATTCTTCATATCAAGACTATTGAAATGGCATATGTTATCGCAATAAAATCCTTTGGTTGGCTATGTCTGCTCCAGTAGTGCCCCTCCTTGCCTATGTTTCATATTTATGCCAACTTTTCCCAACATTTACTACATGCTTCACCCAATATGGCATGTATACCCTATTTTTAAAGCCCTTCATAAAATACTAATTTGAAGAATATTGTTTTTTCCTGAGATTCTCTAAATGAAAAGTGAACCCCATCTAAGTACTTCTTCATGCCAACAAGTTAGGCAAGCCACAAATGGCAGTTTGCACATGGAATATATACGTCTATTGCTACTTAATGAATGTGACATTATTGATCCAATGCTGAGAGTCAGTCACATCATGGCCTTTACCTTATCCATTTATTTCTAGGCATTCTGTTAACTGCAGAAATCATAATATAAATGTGACATTTTGTAGCTGCTCAAGTACCATATGTGGTTTAGTAGACAGCCTTGGTTGTGCTCTAAACCTAAGATGAGAGATACAAGTAAGTTGGGTCAATAAAGTTGTAAGCCTAAAAAAATGTTTAGCTAAACTTCAGCTTTAACTGCAGCCTCTGATACAGAGGAAAGTTGCGCCACCCACCATCCCCTTCTACTTTCTCCACCATTCACACAAGTCATGCCACTACATTCCCTCAGTGCATTGCGTTCTGTGAATGGGCGGAGGAGCATTGAATGACAGATTTCCCTTGCCTATTCACAGAACATGATGCATTGTGAAATTGTAGGAGGGTGAGTTCTGTGCATAAGAGGGTGGGAGAGTGGCGCAACTTTTTCTCAGTAGCAGAGGCTGCAGATGACTCTCACAGTGCTGGAAGACAGTCACTTAAGGTGGTATCCCACAACCAGGAGTTAATGGGATACATGCCATTACATATACAGTAACTAATGTGTATGGTGCTATAGCTATAGATCCCAACTGTCCTTAATTTCGAGGGGCTGTCCCTCATTCAGAACAAAGTCCCTCTGTCCCTCTTTCCTCCTTAGTTGTCCCTCATTTTGGTCTAATCTATATAGTTGTATATAAAATGCACTAATTATCTATCAAAAAGTGTTTCCCAGTGCTAAACCTTTCACCTTATTTCTAAATTGCTGCATTTGTAAATTCCAAAAGCCAATATAAAGGAATAGTAGGGGTAAAAAGGTGGGTTTAACCAATCTTTTTTTTTTTTTATACAATTCTCCTTTAATTGGGGCATGACAGGGGTTTGTGTCCTAAGCCTACATACTTTTGCTCATAGTTGCCCCTCATTCCCAAATTTAGAAAGGTGGGAGGTATGCTATAGCCCACCAAAAAATATATAGTAAACAGCTTTAAAAATACCCACTTAGCTGGTAATTCAGATTAGAAGCAAACAATGCGCCATTACTACGCATATTTAGGAGAGAAATACAAAAATCAAAATAACTTTGAGAGCATATCTGTTAAGGTATAACTAAAGAGAAAAAAAATATGTTTAGCTTTATATGGAGTGTAGAGAGATTAGAACCGCTATCAGGTTTTTATTGCAGTCTGTGTCCCTGTTAAATAGGAGGTTCACCTTCTCTATTTGTCCTGTTTACCATTATCATTGAAAGTAAAAGTACAGAAAATCCTCAATTTTGGGTTATCCCCAGAAATGTAATAGGGGAAATGTTCTAATAGTTCTGGTGACCTGGAGGTCTCCAAGGGATTCCCTTAATTTGCAGGGATTTCCTCTCACTTCCTGTTTGGCTATGGGACAGGAAATGAATAGAAATCTTCGAAATGGGACACAGATGGCGAAAAAAAATCTGACAGGGATTATAATCTTCCCTTACTCTATCCAAAAAAAAAAGTTTGCCTATAGTTCTACTTTAGGTATTAAAAAAAATAGAATAGGAAAAGGATGGCAGTATACAGACAAACCCAAAAATTGGTTGAAATTACCATTTATTATTTATATCCATTCAAAAGACCAATTATAATGCTCTTCTGTAGAACATATTGACAGCCAATAACAATACACAATCACAATATTACAGCACAGAACTTCCATTGCAGGCCTCCCCATATGTACACCTTATAATCTTAGTGATATCCACAATATCTGTAATCACTTCATCATTCACAAAGTTGTCAAGTGTTAACAAGTGTAAGTGCTATATTTGAAGATAATTTAAAAAAAAGGGTTTTTTTTGTATCACCTACAAATATAGCACTTTGATTTAGTTGTGACTGAGCATAAGTAAACATTTTAAAGTGGAGCGCAGGCCAAAGCATTTTTATTTAGTTGTAGATGTGAGTGAAAGTGGGAAATTTTAGAGTTGCTCTCATTTCCTGTCCTGATGACCAGACAGGAAGTAAGAGTATGGAGGAAACTCCCCAGTGGGGGACAAAGATAGCAAAAATAAACAATTGACAGAAGCAAAAGTAAAACAAACTTTTCCAAGCTTTAATGTAGTTTTTTTTTTATGCTATGCTTTTAACTTTGTATTTCTGCTGGAGCAATCTAACACTTTACAGATATAGAGGATATTTTTCTAAATTAACTTTAAATTGGTACTCTTCCATAAGCTGTGTATTGTCCGATTCTGTCAAAGATTTCTGGACTTCACCGTCACCTGAAAAAAACAAACTGGTATCTGCAACACAAAACACATTTTGATCAGTATCAGAGGGATTTTGTTTTGACGCATTTTGAGCCTGTTCTCCTCCCCCATGGATTGTTGACTGTCTGAGTTTCAGCATCTGACATCATTTTCTTTGAACACTGGTAGAACGGCAGACTTTTCTGGTTGGTTGGAGAGTGGAGCTTAGTGGAGCCCCAGGATAACCTGCATGCTGCTCAGAACAGTATCCAGATATGATGTCATAAATTGAAATTGCAGGCGGTATGAAACTGAAGAGCAGAGGCTAATGAGAGGGCATACAGAGTTAAACAAAAATGCAGTGATGAAACCAACTTTGTATGACTAGCAGCCATAAATTGCCCATGTGCACCTGCTGCGGTAATCTTTAATAAATCTTTAACCCCTTAAAGCCGGCGCACACGTTTAATTCATTCCCAGGGCTACGTTTTCCTTCAATCTACATGTTACAGTTTATGAAATGACTCTTCTTACAGGTTATTATGCCTTATAGAATTAGAAATCATATGAATTCAACTTGTCCACCTTTCTATATTTAAAGCTAAACTCAAGGCACAAAGATTTTTATTTAAAAATATTCCCCAATCTTCTTGTGAAAAAAAAAAAAAAATATTCCCCAATAGCTACAAAAGATATAAATCTATTTTGTGTGCACCAAACTTCTTTGCAAACCCAATTATTACCTTGTAAAGGAACAGTGACATCATCACTGTGCTGCACATAGGTTGTGCGGAGAGCCGAGCTGTGGGAGGGGCACAAAAGCTCTACACGCTAGAGGCTGTTTGCAGAAAACTGCAGGAGGGGGCGGAGACAAGACCAGTCACCCTGCACAAGGAAAGAGAGCAGCAGTGACCGGTCTTTATTACAGGAAGCTCCTGCACAGAGGTAAAGTTTCACACTGGATTACTGCACAGATCTGACAGAAACACACAAAGCACACGAAGATTCTAGTTAAATTACAGGTCTCTTGTTTTTATACAATATTTGCTGATTCCAGAATTAAGCTTTAAAGCCCACCTCCAAGATGCTAGCAATCCCCCTGGTTTGAAAAGAAGAAACATATTCAAATGCTCATTATACTTACACTAAGCCACAGTCACGACAATCCTTCTGTTTACTTCCTGGGGTCCTTCTTTGGGTGTCCACATCGCTGCAAAAGGTAGACACCTCCAATTTGTGTAGGTGACACCTCCAGTGGTCAGGTCTTCTCTCATAGGTTCCAGAGACAGGGGAACTCATAGGGGTAGTGAGGGGACCAGTTCCCAAGAGGATAACGAGTGGGGGAATAATGTTTGGTCCTCAGGTCAGGATATATAAGAAGATGTATTTGGAATCAAGACTGAGGAATAGGGTAATTAATGCACAATGCTCTATTTACATGTATTTTTTTTCTGGAGTTGGACTTACTCCACATGCTGACCCGCCACAGTACATATACTGTGACGGGGCGGCACATGCAGGCACAATCATGTACATGTATATCATGTGCCTATACTGGGTTTAGGAGCAGGCTCTGATCCCAGTTCTCAGGCCGGTGGTCAGGTGCGCTCACCTGATCACAATGTCAACAAAGCTGTTATGAATGAATTAATTCATAACAGCTGTGTTGCCTATGCTGTGATTGACCCACAGCTATCACATGGTACCACAGCATCCTATACAATGTGACCCTGTACTAGTGATCACAGCTGTCATGAATGTTTAACCCATTCTTGACAGTTGAAAACGTTGCTGTTACAATGATCTTCATTGTTACAACAAACAACATGTAAAACAAAATCCCTGATCACCCCCCCCCCCCAGAGTAGTACAGTGTTACTGTGGGAAGAGCCCATGGGGAGGTCAGGGGGAAACGGCATTGGGGGTACACAAGTTGGCAATGTGATTGTATAGAATGTGTTTTCATAAATCTAGTGGCCTGCAATCAAAATCTTTAGGAAAGAGTGCCGAAATCCAGGGATCCCAGGTTTGTTGTAATTTAGGCATTGCGTTTTGTAGCTGGGCTGTCAGTTTTTCATTTACTAATATCCAGTGCACTTTGGGTTTGACCTCCAAAATAGGAATACGTGGTGACAGCCACGACTTGTTTAGGGGCTGAACCAATTCCTAATTTTCAACTTGCATTAACAGGCCAAACTGTCAACAAAAGTGGCAGATAGAGGGTGGAGCCACACCATTTAACACTGACAGGGGTTCTTATTCATTTCCAGTGGTGGCCCGTCCATACGGGGTGTAGGGGCGCATGGATACCAACAGGGACTTTTTGTTTGAAGCACATGATTAGAGCCTGAGGCTCTAATTGGCTTAAAAAAAGGGTGGGCTTGAGGCGCACTGCGCCCTGAGCCCACCCAGTTGTGTGACAATAGCAAATTAATATTTGCTATTGTCTTCCTGATTCTCCTCCCAGCCAATCAGGAAGCAGGTCCTGAGACTCAATTGGTCAGGGAGTCTTAGGCCTGCTCCCCGGCCAATCCGGTCTCAGTACACACTTCCTGTTCAGCTGGGAGGAGAAGTAACGGCCCGACTCTTCCTTCTCCTTGCCTCCTAAGTTAAGGATAGTCTCCTGCAGTGGGTGGCAGTGGGTTGCCGCCACGTTCTCGTATATCTAATTTCGGGGGTGGGTGCTTGCGATGATCGCTGCCTTTTCCTCCCACGTTGGGGGGGGGGGTGCTTGCGGCGATCGCAAGCATCCCCTTCTCACCCGTCCGTACTCATACAATTTCACCAGAATAACTCAGTAATAAGTACCATGAAATCATTGCTTGGAGCAAGAATATTGCACTGACTTTGTAACCAATCATATAGCCAGTACAGATACTTTCTTACTACTAACAGTCAAGTATATGGTAAGGTATAACAAATATATGCCAAAAAAAGGGAAAAAGAAAAAAGCAAACATTAAACAATTGGAGGTTTTAAATAAAACCCACTGCAAACAGCAGATTATGAGCATACTGAATTGCAATACGAGAGGCCCACACTTTATTGTTCCAAAGGTAGCTCACTCTAGCGCAACCCCAACAACTTATTTAGCACTGTAGGTGTTGTAAAGAAACAAGAGCTAGTGGAGCCATGCCTGGCACCTGGAACCATGGATCCCATAATTTATTAAAGAGGTTGTAAAGGTATGTGTTTTTTCACCGTAATGCATCCTATGCATTAAGGTGAAAAAACACCTGGCAGTGACCGGCCCCCCAGCCCCCCGTTTTACTTACCTGAACCCTTGAACTTGTCCCATGGGGACGCGCTGTCTCCCTGCCTGGAGTTCCCGGCTGTTGATTGGATAAATTGATAGCAGCGCAGCCATTGGCTCCCGCCAATCAAATCCAATGACGCGGGGCCGAGTCCTGCATTCGGCGTCTATGGGTGAATGATGGACTCAGGAGCGCGCCCGCAAGATAACCCCCCCGGGAGAGCGCTTCTCCCGGGGGGTTATCTAATGCGGGGAGGAGCCAAGAGAGCCGCCGAGGGACCCCAGAAGAGCAGGATCGGGGCCACTCTGTGCAAAACGAGCTGCACAGTGGAGGTAAGTATGATATGATTGTTATTTAAAAAAAGGAACCTATAGTGTCACTTATAAACTTAAGTGGAGTACCACTGTGTTTCAAAATATGCTTCTCATTAAGCAGTGTGGAGTTAACTTTTATATGCCAGTCCTCAAACGTGGGTGGTAGAGGCACTATCCACTTTAAGAGAATACATTTACGTGCCAAAAACAACAACCTAGATATAGCGGTCCGGGCATGGAGTGTAAATAGCTCAAACCGGCATTTCAGTCTGATGGGGGGGTTTGACAGACATCATGCACAGATGTCTATTCAAATCGCCCCCCGAAGTTGCCAAAAGTAGTACAGGAACTACTTTTGTAAATTGGTGCGGCGCCACAATGTCGGCTTCGCACCAATTTGGACGGTGATGTTGCCGGCAATAGGCAGCGATTTGACATGTCAAAATGGCCCGATGTGAATGTGGGCTAAAGGTACTTGCTCTAGTATAGATGGCTATATCTCTACATCAGTGGTAGAGATACGATATCTGTAGACCACCCTTTCCTGCCAGAAAGCTGCAGAGTACTCTGGGAGCGAAGCAAAAGAGACCCATATAGAGATGATATAAGACCTTTCTTCTTATTGCTAGTAGCTACTTAGTCTATAGCCTCGTACACACAATCGGACTTTATACAAACTTTCCCATGGATTTCTGTACAAAGGGCATTGGCCGTGAACTTGTTAAGCATACACACGGCAGGACATTTTAGGCAACAAACACGAATTTAGTGATGTTTCAACGCACTAACGACACTTCAAAAGAGGACGTTTAATTCTCCGCCGTCACCCTTTGGTCAACTTCTGTATTGTTGTCTGATCTTTTGCATTGGTTCTGAGCATGCGTGTTGGTACTTTGTACTAAAGTCCGATGGTTTTGTATACACACGATTGGACTTGCCGACGTCGGACTTTTGTTGCCACCAAGTTTGTCTGTTCGCACAGCCAACATTTGTCCGATGAAAAATGAAAAAGTTTGTCCGATGGAGCGTACACACGGTCGGATGTTGCCTTAGAACAGCCAATTTGCATGTTTGTTGTCAAAAAGTCAGATCATGTGTATGGGCCTTAAGAGTGGGGTGTCTATCTGTATTATGCCCCGTACACACGATCGGATTTGCCGAAAACTAATGTTGGATGTGAGCTTGTTGGCTGAAAGTCCATCCGTGTGTATGCTCCATCGAACATTTGTTGTCGGACTTTCCGCCAACAAATGTTGGCTAGCAGGTTCTCATATTTTCCACCAACAAAACTTTGTTGTCGGAATTTCTAATAGTGTGTACACAAGTCCGACGCACAAAAGTTCACGCATGCTCGGAATCAAGCAGAAGGAGCCGCACTGGCTATTGAACTTCCCTTTTCTCGGCTCGTCATACGTCTTGTACATCACCACGTTCCCACTTTCAAAATTTGTTGGCCAACGTTTGTGTGACCACGTGTATACAAGACAAGTTTGAGCCAACAACCTTCAAACAAAAATCCACGGTTTTGTTGTTGAAAAGTCCAATCATGTGTACGGGGCATAAGAGTTTGGTTTTAATTTGTTAGTCAAGTGCATCTAATGCCGCGTACACACGGCCGGACTTCCCGACAGAAAAAGTCCGATGGGAGCTTTTGGGCGGACATTTCGACCATGTGTACGCCCCATCGGACTTTTTCTGTCGGCATTTCCGACGGACTCAGATATAGAACATGTTCTAAATCTTTCCGTCGGAAATGCCAACGGAGTTTAGCCCGTTGGCAAGTCCGCTCATGTGTACGCGGCATAACACTACCCTCTCCCCAGATTGACAATGCTGCTGTCCAAGAGTGTCTTCCTTGCTCCTCCATCCAGAGTGGAAACATCAGGACGTGTGTTACAGGCTGGACCACCAGTTGAAAATAGAGGAAAAAAAAATAAAAAAGGAAAATAATGCAGCCACTACATTTAACGATTGGTGAGCTGCAATAGATTATATTTTTGTTTTTGGGTTTAATAACACTTTAAATGGTGGATGCCCTATAAACCATCTGCAGTTATACGTTTCCGACTGTGCCACTGTGCTCAGGTTAAATCACATCCCATAACTTCCACAAAGTCTGACCGTGTGTTCTGCTTTTAATAAGCATCATTTTATTTTCCCTAGAAGATTGTGATCACCCAGCAGCTCCCTCATCTCCTGCCACTTTTAATCCTTAAAACCAAACCAGCTGTCAAACAATTGATTAAATTTAGACATGCTGTCAATTTTAATAACATCTGCTAACATCATCTATCTGTTTCAGGACTTATATTTATAACAGACTGAGAAGTTTCCATTATACACTTTGCTCTCTGCCTCTCTAGCACGTCATTATTTTTTTTTCTGCTATGCATGGGAATATTAGGTCTTATCAGCCGGCTGAAAAATCCAGCTCAGAATTAAAAAAAAAAAGAAGCAAAAACTATTCAAAGCCTTTTGTGACTTTTGCTATAACAATTATGGATCTCCCCATTTAAACTAGCTGAAGAACACACTGATTTCCCCCCGTATGGACAGTATAGTGGTGTTTATATCATTAGCTTCTGTTCTGTTAAAGCAGTAAGGAAGACATAGAGCCCATGTGGTATTAGCCAGTGCATTGGTTTCCGTCTCTCTGATTTCACAGCGGAAAGGCTGCTGTTTTCTCTGTGTGCAATATCCTGGCATCCTTCCCAATGTCTTGATATATAGGGCAAACACATAAAAGAAACACACTGGGAACAAATGTGTAACTTTTAGACCTGTTATATTTTTACGAGACTGTCTCACTTTGCTTTTGCTACATGTAATTTCTTAAAATGCATTTATATGCTTTTTTTTTTTTTTTTCGTTTGTCAGTATGGACAAGTTTTAAGGTGAATTTTTTTCAACTTGTTCACTTTGGTTTTTAAGAAGAACAGTCAGTTTAGAAAACTAAAATACAGTATATCTAAACCCAATCATTAAAATCTTATATAAACGTTCACATTAAAGTAATTTCAAAATTAATTTTTAAGATTTGCCAGTCTGCAACTTTCATTTAAAGCCAACCTCCACGAATTATCTGTATTGCATAGTTACATTGGTTCACCTTGACAAAGTGTAAGTACAGTGGTGTCTGGTGGGCTTTTCTTCTGGGGGGAGTGGCAAACAACCAGCACTACCCCCCCACCGAGCAGCGTGGCACTGATGCACCACCCCTCTGCACCAATGGTGGCCCTGTCAGCCAGCACCCACCCCCCCTCCTCCCGGAGGTCCAGCACTTACTATGCAGCGGGCTGTGTCCTCTCCTGTTGTGTCCTCCTCTCCTCCTGTGTCCTCCGTGCAGTGGCAGCGCTGGGTCCGGCTCCAGCGTGTCTCCCCTTCCACAGCGCTAGGCATTCGCTTTGGCCAGTCGGGAAACAGGTCTCATTGACCTGCCTCCTGATTGGCAGGGAGTAACTGTAGTGTGAAAATAGCGAAAATTCATTCGCTATGGTCACACAATTGGGTGGGATCGGGCGCACTCTCTGCTCCCAGAGTCCACCCTATTTTGAAGCCTATTAGAGCCTCTGGCTCTAATCAGGTGCTTCAAAAAACACCCCCGCCCACCCCTGCTATAGGAATTCATGTGCCCGCCATCCTGAAAGAGGCTGGGCACATGGGATAGGGAGGGCAGTGGAGGTGTTAGGGGGGGCAGCGCCCATGCACCCACAATGCACGGGCCACCCCTGTGTAAGTATGCATATGTCATACTTGAGTTGCAGCGGTGGAAGTTGGCAATCACTATAGTAGTCGGCAGTACTACAGTGATAACAGAGGGCTTCCAGGTCCTATGCAAGCAGCTTCCCCTCTGCACACTGATCACTGGGAGTCATTTGCTCAGCACTGCTACCATTTATAAAATGTCTTGTATTTTTTAATTCAGTGAATAGAAGGCATCTCTGATTGGACAAGGTGGTGATCGTGATATCACCTCCCTTTAACTGTACTTGTCCAATCAGAGAATATCTTGTATTCACTGAAAAAATTACAAGGTGTTTTGGAAATGGTGGCAGTGCTGAGCAAGCAACCACCAATGGTCAGTATGCAGTACAAAGACACTCAGTACAGGACCCAGAAGATCGTGTCTATCACTATTGTAGCACTAACTACTACAGGGATTGTCAGCTTCTCCAGTGGCCCCTCAGGTATGAGATATGCATACTTACATTGCCATAGCTCCCAACTGTCCCTGATTTTGAGGGACTGTCCCTGATTTGAAACAAAGTCTCTCTATCCCTCTTTCCTCCTCATTTGTCCCTCGTTTTGGTCTAAACTATATAGTTGTATATAATATTCACTTTATCTTTTAAAAAAGTGTTTCCCAGTGCTAAACCTTTCATCCAATTTCTAAATTGCTGCATTTGTAAATTTCAAAAGCCAGTGTAACGGAATAGTAGTGGTTAAAAAAAAAGCACTTGTGGGTTTAACCAATAATTTTTATTGTACAAGTCTTCTTTAAGGGGGCATGGCAGGAGGTGTGTCCTATGCCTACATACTTTGCTATTAGGTGTCCTTAGTTCCCTGTCCTCCTTTTGCTCTTCAAGGTGGTCACACATGGACTTCCACTGTACAGTACAAGTGTGGAGAGTATGCACAGTTGCACATTACATAGACACGGTCAACTGTTTTAGCCATCACTGGAATGCATGCATATAGGCACAAGGTGGCTGCATGGGGATCGGCAGCATTCAGATACAACATGGCATGGAAAAACAGGTGAACACAAGTATCCTATTAAAGCAGTTCTTCACTCTAGAAAAAATAAAATAAAAGTTAGCAACTACAGGATTTGTAGCTGCTGACTATTAATAAAAGCACACTTTCCCATCCAGGCATCCAACGTCATCCTCACCTGGGCTAGTTCTTTACTAGTCTTTGGGTCTTTAGTGTAGGAAGCTGGTTGTGACAGCCGGATATTTGCATTGAAAACAAAAAAATATACTGCGCTACCACTAGATAATATACCCCCCCAAAAAGCAGCAGTTAAACAGTGAGATGTGCACCAAAATACCAAACAGAGAAAAGAAATAAGAGAAAAGAAAAAAGAAGAGAAGAAAAGAAAAGAAATAAGGGAAAAGAAATAGATATTTGCATTGCACTGTGGTGAAAAAGTGAAAAGAGAGGCAACTATTCATTACACTTTACATACACAACACTTTAGAAACAAAATGCCATTCAGTTAGGTTACGTTCACATTTGCAAAAAATTCTGATACTATCGCGAACCAACGTGCCTATAGCATTAACACGCTTTTTAGCCACTTTAACAAAAATCCCCCGGCTGACGCATTCCAAGTCATTTTTTGTTTTATTAAGGGGGGACGTGTTTTTTCCACCTCACTGATATGGTATTTGAACAAACACTTGTCAAATGTGCCATGAGCATACGGTAAACACTGCAGGCACATTTACATTGTATTACCATGGACTTGGATGGGAGGAGTTGACAAGCTTTAGCTCCTCCCAGACTCGAGATGTAGCTTCGTTTTTGACACACAATAACAGAAAACGGCACAAGCACTACATGTTTTCCAAATGTGAACAGCTCTGTCCGCTGTCCAGATTATCCATTGTAGGCTGCTTTGGTAGGCATTTAGGGAACAGCAAAAATGTGCTCCAAATGCCTGTTTCTAATACCAGGAACAGGGCTTCAGGGTTTACATCCACCTTAATAAATGACTAAATAATGGACCCTGTTATCAAGAGACCCCCAAATCTATCCAGAGTCCCACGTCTATCCTGGATATCTAGCCTTTTTATTATTTTGCAATAAAATCCCTGTTTCTAATTGTATCTATTCATAATACTTTCTCCTGCCTCCTGTCAGTGAGAACACCAGCTTATTGAGTTAACCCTCGTGTAGGTTGCAACAGAACAATAACAGCACCTGGTATGACAGATCAGGAAATACAGTGTTCTTTAAAGGACTTCCAGGTTACCACATGCATAAAATGTTACCCAACAAGTCAGATGTGCTGGGGAGTTGTCGCTCCATTAAAGTGTATGGAGACAGACAAGATCATGTTTACTGGAGACCTGTGTATTGAAAGGTTGAAACTTTCACACAAATGGGTCCTTTAACCAATAATGTATTCTATACTTCAGTATTTTGCATTTTAGTTGGTCATAGTCCAAGACCATATCGTGGGTTGCCTTTGCTGACCTCCTTCTAAAAATGCATGTTATCTGGTTATCATGTTGGTTCTTTGACTTAATACTTACTTGGGCAGCCTACATATTTTTGTCATGGCAGGTGTACACAGGGCTGGGACAAGGAGGTGCTGGGTAGAAGGGCATGTCCTTTCCTTTCAATAGTAGCCTGCTGTGGACAAAAGAGAGACAGCGCTGAGACTGAGAATACACCTCAGTATCAGTGTGGTGCTGCTGGAGAGTGAGGGAAGACTACCTTGCCCCTCTTCCCGCCTCCACTTGTCATGTGGCATATCACAAAACCGGAGATGGGAAGAAGAAGCTGCTTTTATTCTCGGTGGCTGCCAAGAGAGGGTGGAGGGGCAACTCAGCCATAGACCTTCCCTATCCTCCTCAGAACCCCCCTCCTCACTGCCTATTTTAACCCCTAAAATCCCTCATCATTGCAAACAGTTGTGAGACAATTGCAGTGTTTCCCCATTTTCTTGAGGATTACATTCAGCAGTTGGTACTGCCCGCTGGACATGATTGGGGGGAATAGTTTTTGCCACGACATGTGTATACCCCTTTATGCCTTTGCAGCTTAGTGGGGCAGTTGGAGGGGCAGTTGGAGGGGAAAGAAAAATGTGGCTCAATCTTCCCTTTGCTGGGGCCACTGGAGGCATTTCTGGGGCATTTCTTCCTTCCAGTGACACCACAAATTCAGGGATATTTTGCCTACCAATGACACCACCGATGCAGGGACATTTTTACTTCACCATTGATGCTGAGACACTTTTTGCTTTCGGTGACACTACTAACGCATAGACATTTTTTCCTTTACCACTGCTAGCTCCATATTTGTGAATTTTAAACTCTTCCGTTTGCTGCAATGTATCACAACTATTTGTACTATTTCAGCACATGCAACAAACATTACATATATTTTGCTGCATGTATCCCCAACTCCACTTGGGGGGAAAGGAAATGAACACAGTTTGCCATCTTCACACTGGGCACTGGATGACCTTGTCCTGGCACTGGGTTAAGCAAAAAATTAAAGACATGGAGTCACTTCCAGCGCTCAGAAATCCACCAAAGACAAGTAGTACAGTAAGAATAACATCTGTCAGGAATAATCCACCAATGCAGCCCTCCTCCGATTGGGAAATCCAGTAAAACTACAAAAAAGCACACAGGAGGGTGCAAACGCTAGTTCATTACCTGAGAATTTATTATATAGAAAAAGAATGTAAGCAAATGGGTACTCGCGTGAATCGCATGATAGGATGAGCGACACCGCGGTGCTGGTAAGCTGATGCGTTTTTGGGGCGCACCCACTTTCTCAGAGCTGAGCCCTCTGGATTGTGTTTCATGATTTTATTGATTTTAATGCCTTCTTTTCTTCTACTTTTGTGAGTACCCATTTGCATACATGCTTGTTCTACATAGTAAATCTCAGGTAATGCACCAAGCGTTTGTGCCCTCCTGTGTTCTATTTTGTAACCTAAAAATTGGTTCAGACTGTACTCATTTGTAACACTTTGTGATCCAAATCAGAGATGTACATACAGGGGTTGCAGGGGTTGCCATTGCGACTTGACTCCATGCTCCAGGCAGCCCGTGCAACCCCCATGTACGCCTGGATAGGAAGGAAGCAGAGGCCATGGCATGCAGAGGTACAGATCCCTCCATGTGGCCACTGAATGCCTGCTTCTCCTCCTCTGCCTCCCACAGACATTCAGTGGCTGCAGGAGGGAAATGGAAGACATTGATCCCTCCACATGCCACTCCCGCCTCCTCCCTATTGCTTTCCTGCTGCCATGGGCCATGGGCCACTGTGTACTTCCTTGCCCGCCTCCCCCCCCGCAGTGCTGCCATGTTTCTCCCTGCCACCTTTCGCCGGCTGCTGGGGGGATCTGTCAGAATGGGGAAAGAGCTGGTAAACATGTCAGTTTCTGGCCCCTTACTTGTCTTAATGAATAGAGTCAGTGATTGATACCAGCTTTTTTTTTTTTTTTTTTTTACCAGTGTTTTTTTTTTTTCATCCATAGCTGGGGCATAGTAAACTGTGTATACTATGCCTCAGTTTATGAATGAGTGGGAAACTCTGTACAGAGCTCATCCTGTTCATTCATTCTGTACAGCTGAGGGTGCAGAGAAAGGGACTGAGAGATCTGTCCACAGTCCCTTTCTCTGTCTCAAAAGCGAGACATCAGGGGTCTGTTTAGACCTCTAATATTTCACCAATATCCTAAAAAAAATGTAAAAAATAATAATAAAATAAAATGGTAAAAAAAAAACAAAAAAAAATAAAAACAACAAAAATAAAAAAACACTGACACCAGTGACGGAGCTACCAGGGTCACAAAGGTCACACTTGCAACTGTGCTCTGGCGTTCTGCCACCGTTGAGGAACCCCAAGATGGAAGGTTTGTTGCACCGGGGTCCTGAAGTTTCTAGTTACGCCTCTGATCCAAATGCTATAGACGAGCCTTTCACGAACCTTATAACATGGAGGAACCCTTGCAATAACTTTTTGGGCTTCTGGAACCCCTGCTAATAATTACCATATCTACATCTCACAGTACCTTAACATGACGATCCCTGGGAGGAATGCTTTGCACATTTATGATCATTGGGAAGAATTCCTTCCTTACTGATAGGTTATTGGTGTCAGAGGGAATTTATCTAAAAGGCAGAAGTTGCTTATTGCTCAAGGAACCCCTAGTAACCTCTGTAGGAAAACCGATTGAGAAAGACTGCTATAGATAGTGTATATTGTTTACACACCAAAAACCTCTTCTTCCCACATTTGACCAGCATAGCAGTGTGTGGTCTCATACTACAACTATGTTTTTCATTCCAGTTCCAAAAGGAACACCACACCCTTCTTTTCTGAAAGCAAAAGGGGGGCACCTGCAGCTCTTAAACCAATGGTCAGATTGAGTTTGGCAATGGTGGAGGCTGAAGACACAGCTGCATAGTTATAGTAGTTTTTCTTACTTCCACTAAATCGTTTTATTCCAATGAAAAGCAGTGTTTTGCTAAAAGATGTGAATGTAAAAACTTCCAGGTATTTGTGCATATAGCTTCCACCCATGAAAATCTAATTGTGTTTTGATTTCGTGTCAGGCTGGCGTGGAAGTGATATCAACAATAAACACATTTTTTTTTCTAAGTTACTGACCTGGAAAAAGTATGGAGATCAGGAGTAAAAACTCCTTATCTGGATACTTGTTGTGGGTCCCTGGCAGAATTGAAGCCAGAAGGTCATCATGACACTCAGGCAACTTGCATATTAAGCTACCATTTTTTTCACAACAGGTTTTCTTAAGCCCCTTGTCTAGCAAGGTACAATGCTAAATGTAATAGTATTCAAGGGCTTCAAATAAGCTCAGTGCTGCTGCAGTTGGGCCACACATGTTAAAGTGATACTAAAGTCTGTTTTTTTTCTTTTAAAAATAACAAACTTGTTATACTTACCTGCCCTGTGCAGGTAAGTAGAAACCTTCCATTTTTCAAGCTTTTCTCCATAAAATGTCTATTTGAACAAGCCTAGCACAATTCTTTACTCACTTTTCTATTAGGCTAATTTCCAAATTTTTTGCACTTATGATAAAATCTGCATTTTTTGCTAGAAATTTACGTTAAACACCCAAACCATGATATATTTTCTGAAAGCACCCTTAAAGAGGAAGAAAACCCTAATGGGTTTTAATTCCTCTTTTTTCCCCTGCAAAGTAAAAGCATAATGAGTTAGTATGCATGGCATACTAGCCCATTATGTTGCACTTACCTGCAAACGAAGCCTGTGCTGTTCCTGCTGGTGGCTGCATTCATCTTCACCCCTCTTCCTTCCGGGGCCGTGGACTCCGGCCAGAGTCGCATGATGTCACTCACACGTAGGAGTCACCAGTCATGGCACAGGCCCTTTAGAGAAAACACAACCGTAGCCTTTCTTCAGTGCGCATGCGCTGATGACTTTGGCGCAAGCGTATATGGTAAATATCTCCTAAAACCTTATTATAGGCTTACCTGTAGGTTAAAGTGGTAGTAAAGGGTTTACAACCACTTTAAAAGTGATATTAATGTCTCATTTTTTTTCATATAAAGAAAATGAGCATGTTATATTATACTTACTTGCTCTGTGCAGTAGTGAGCTGAGCCGCTGCTCTGTGTGTCCATTCAGATACAGAGCTGTGGTTCAGCCCCACCCCCCCTCTGTCTCCTGATTAGCTAACTGAGTTTGATTAACAGCAGCGGGAGCCAGTGGCGCTGCTGCTGTGTCTCAGCAAATCAGGAGGGAGAGTCCCGAACGATAGAGGCACTTGTGCATATCGCTGGATATAGAGGGAGCTCAGGTAAGCAATAGGGGGGCTGAGGGGGGCTGCTACACACAGAAGGTTTTTTTTCTTATGTATACACTGCGTTAAAGTGGTTGTTAAGCCACTGTAACATCGTTATATAATCCTGTGTGTTTTGTTATGCTATGTGCCCCAGTCTCTGTGTTCTATAAAAAACATCTATATACATCTATACATCTATACCTGATTTCAGAGCATAGCTCGGCGCTCACATGACTGGCCGCCTCTCTCCCCTCTCGATCTGACAGCTAGGGCGGGAGGGGCCATAATTCCCCCGCTGATGTCAGTCGGGACGAGAGGAGGAGAGACCTGACCGGTCACGTATAGAAGGCATTTTTTTAATAAAACACAGAGACAGGGGCACATAGCATAACGAAACACACAGAATTATATGAAACAATAAATGTTATTTCAGCAGCAGGAGGGGAAGGGGGCGGACACTGTCAGGAGCTGACAGACAGGGGGAATTGGGGAGAGGAGGACAGAGGAGAGACAGGAGAGCTGTGGATGACGGAGGCACGTAAACTGACCACGGTGTCAGGGCTCAGCAGCCATGATAAACTGTGGTCAGTTTACAGAGGGGAGGGTAGAACCAGGCAGGATCAGCCAGGTATTTCAGGTGATACAGGGGGCTAAACTACACAGCACAAGCACTGTGCTTTAAAGGAATAGGATCCATTTTTTTTAGGGTAACAAACACTTTAAGATAAAAAAAACTTCTACCCTTACAACTACTTTAAGTATCTCCACGAAGGTCACAGTGAGAACTATTATTCAAGGGCCATAATTCACATTTTGATGAAAAAGTGGGGTGTGTGGCGCTACCTTAATAACTGACGGGCAAGGGTTATCAGTAAATGGTGAGGTAGATGGCACTACCCAGAAAAAAGGGGGGGGGGGATTCCTCTCCCTGATAGTACAAAAGTGTGCGCCCTCCATGTAGCAGTGCTCAAATAATAAATAAGTAAATGCTAAAATATTATGTAAGCAAATAAAACATTCATAATAACCACATATGATATATAGAGTGTGACCAAACCAGATCAATAATAGTATATGGATACAACGTGGCTGAATAAGCTAATCATGTGCATAAAAATTATAAACCATTAGTGTAATGAACCATAAATGGTTCCCAAAATCTTCAAAAGTTCATCAGAAAAAAATGTTTCAAAAAAGATATGTGCCAAAAAAATCCAAATGTTATAAAGTCCCAAAAGCAGTGTTAATATGAAATTGGTGAAGCTCCAAAATAGCCAAATGTTCAAAATGATCAAAACAATCAGGTGACTCTTGTGTTCAGCAGTTCAGGTGACTCGTGTGCTCCCCCTTATGGGTCCCCACTCACCAGCTCCTGTTACCCCTGCAGGGGTGATAGGCATGTATAGATAACCATGGGTGGTCTCCCTTGTTGGCTCTATCAGTGGTCCGTCCGTGGCCTGTCGTGCCTCTACAGCTCACTCCACCAGATCAGGGCATCCAAACCGGTCATCCACTGAGCATATCACCAGTCATCTTATCCAGGAGGTTATTCAACAACTTCTCAAGGCTGGGTCCTCATAGGAAGATACAAGGCTCCCATAGTGTAGTATTAAAAGTACTTTTATTTAAAAATGGCTAAAAAACAAAAGGTTCCCATCCAGTGGGAAAAACTAAACTAAAAGAATACTACAATTAATGGTCAATGCAGTATGTAGGGGAAGCCAGTTCACGGCGTGCGCTCCTCCTGTTATAAGCTCCCTACTTCAGTACCGGAATTGACGTGAAGTGTGTGGCTCCGCCTTACGCATTTCGTCATTGGACGTTCTCAAAGGAGGCGCCATCTTACTGCACCTCACGCCTAATAAGGCGAGCGGGCGTGCGGGTTCCTCTCCCTCCCAGAAGATAACCAATAGGCAACCAGCGTTACCACAGGGGGCGTTACTCCAGAGGTAGCTATGAGGGAAATGGCTGTATGCAGTACTTGCAGTAAAAAGGTGCATGTATATAGGCATACAACTCTGCGAGCAAACTGTCTTCAACTAGGGTGTACACCCATACACATGCGCATGATTATGCAAGTGCCGACTCATACCCTTGTACAACCATTGATTAGTGTGGGCAGTTGTACACAGCCCCTGTGGCTCCTGGTGGGGAAAACATGCTCAAATTTTGACATCATACGGCCTCAGGCGCCTGTGTGCATGAGTCAAACAGAACCAAAGAAAATTCCCAGCTCAACTTACCGACCAGGCCTGTAACCAACTGAATTATCCTGTCTAACAATATGCGTTAAAAACAGGGGTTTAGTTTGCACACATTTGCAAATACATGCGTAAGCTGCAGAACCACTTCATGGCACCCCAGTATTACCTGCAGTCCCAACTCAAAATTTTGAGAGCCTCCATAGTAGAAGCACATGCATTATAATGGATAGGCAGAGGGCAGGTGAGCCTGGAGGGAGCCCACCTCTCCTTAAAGGCACAGGGGCTCACTGGACACCCAGCATATAGCACAATGGCAGCAAAGGTGTCCAGTGCATCCCTTAACCAGTATTCCAACAGTACAAACAAATGGCCACTGCCCCCAACGATAACTGGCCTTTGCAGCAAGGAGCACATGAAAGGGAGACGCGTGTCAAACAAAACCAAAGACAATAACCAGCTCAACTTACCGAACAACCTGCAAGCAACCAAATTATCCTGTCTAATTGTATGCGTTAAAAACAGGGGATTAGTTTGCACACATTTGCAAATACATGCGTAAGCTGCAGAGCTACTTCACAGCACCCCAGTATTATCTGCAGTCCTGTGTGCATGAGGCCTTAACCTTTACAGCGCTAATCCCGTAGCAACATAGGATCAGCACTGTGGACAGCTCATAAAATAATTTTTTATCATTCACCGTAAGCCCAGTGTTTGCTTAAAATATTTAATAATTACTTGCATTGTAAATTGTTTTTTTCATATATATGTGTAAAGCTGGTGATTAAAAGATATTGAATATTACATTTGAAAAATGTAAGGCTTATGTGAGATTTTGGATATTGGGTTTACACATACTTTAATATCTGTTACAATATGTGTTGTAAAACAATTTAGCTGAATTTTGAGTAAATGGTTTCTATTTGCAAGTACATATAGCTGCTGACAGTCTGATAACAGATTAATACTTCGGTATCAAACCAAACACAGCACAAGTTCCTGGCCTCACTATTTCGTGACGGCCCTTTTCCTGTACTGTGAAGCTGTGCCATGGAGGAAATACTTGGGAAAAGGGCTCAACTCAACTGAACATAAATCCTTCGAAGTTGGTCACAAAAACACAAATAGTGTGTTCCTGGGCCTGGCTTCACAGGAGACTTTAAGGACAGCAGCTGTGTAAATCATAACTTATCTCTGTTTTGCAAGTTTAAGATATTAGGAAATGCCATTTCAAAGGGTGCAGAAACATAACAGGTTCTCTGCTCGCTCCTCTAATTAAACTTGTCTGGGAAAGATAAATCGAAACACTGTACAACAGAGTACTGCTTGTCCTGTTCTGAAATCTATCTTAACCTGTACAGTTTGTCCAAGTATACCTAGAAATACCATAATTATACTTTTAAAGTTGTTTTTATATTCATAAACATACTAGGGTTTATTCAGAGTTCTCGACCCAAGGCATAACTACTCGACTCAGAATTGGCACAAGACTGCTTTGTCTAGATTTCTCAGATACTGTATTACACTTTCTACCAAATTCGTGCAGTCACCCACCTACTGTGAGGTCTGCCACTCCAGATATATAGTCATCATTATACATGTATTTTAGAACTTTTTTTGTACCTAGTCTCGCTTGCTTGCATGCACTAACTCTATTACTCTTTAGGCAAAATTGCTTTGTAGCTAGAACACCAACAAACATTTCTTTCTTTAGGATGGAATCTGAAGAGGTTGGAAATTCTGTTGGAATTGCATTGCTGACTGCACCCTTAGTTATAAAGATGTTTCCTCCCTTTCTGAATGACCACACAAGAGTTTAGAGGACATTCTTCCATCAGGGGCCCACACAACAATAATATTCTAACAAAGGTTACAACCATTCCTCACTCTATTCTGTCTGTGTACCCATTAGACAGATTGCCTGTAATTTTGAGTCTTGGTGACCATACAAGATGTGAAGGGATATCTCCCTAAAAGGGACACAGCAATAAAAATATAACAAGCATACCCCACTCTATTCTATGTAACTTACAAAGTTTGGTTTGGTGTCACAACTTTTTACATTCCTTAGTAAATTATAACTGGAACTTGACCAGTTCCAGTTATAATTGCAGTTGCAGTTTCAGTTCAGGTCAGAGTTTAAAGTGTCCTGATGTTAAATTTTAGCCTATGTTCTCCAGTTTTTCAAAACCAACGGGCCAATAGTCCGTGTTCTTGGCAGCCAGAGGATGGGCCAGGAAAAGAAAATTCCAGTAAGTATTTGATAACAATTTTCCGTTTTCCCGGCCCACCTCAGGTCAGCACACAACGGGATATACCAAAGCTAATATAGGGCAGGAGAGAACAAATGAAAAGAGACACTGTTAGTAATTCGACCATGTGTAAGAAAATTGAAGTCTCCCTGCTGTGCACTCAGTGACTCTCGTGTGAAAACTCAGAGGGACTAATTCTCCCAGTTGTTCTGGAAACTGGATACCACTTTAAAATTGAACTTTGGAGATTGACGTGGTATCCCTATCTCTGGTAAAAAAAAAAAAAGACACTTAAGGGCCCATGCAGGAAAGTATTGCAATCTTCAACATCCTTCTGTCTGAAGTAGTTGTTGTCAGGAGAACTAGTTTTACCGTGAGGTACGTTAATGGAAATGAAACCATTGTAGCAAAGGGTGCTCTTAGATCCAAGCCTAAGTCCACAGAGGGAACAAGGATTTCCCTCAAGGTCATATATAGATTGTCATCTGGAACAAGCATCTGGTCACTGGCTTTTGCTCCCATCTGCAGCCTGTGAAAAGATAAAGTAGAGATCTGTACCTTAAATGGAGTTGTATGACAGACCAACCTCTAGTGCTGACTGTAAAATGTCACGGATATTGGCTAGAGCAGGGAACACAGGAGCGAAAGCTTTTGCTGAGCAAACAAAACAACCTTCTTTCATATCCTCTCATATGTAGCGTTCATGTATGATCTTCTGGTCACCAAGGTCTGAACAACCTCAGATGAGAATGCCTGCACCTCTAGTGTAGCCTATTCCATAGCCCGCCTAATAAAACGTAGTCTCATTGGATTTGGGTGCTGTTACTGACCTTGCCATAAAAGATTTTATTTGACCAGACACAAAGATCAAACAGAAAATTCTATGGCACTGTGAACCTATCTTGTATGATGGAGTCTTTGCATTGTATCCTGTTGCAAATATCAGAAGCTGCATGTTCAGTGAAGTCTCCCTGAGAACTACTGCTGGAACTCCCCATAGGGAAAATATTGGTATGAAAAAATATTCTGCCTAACCGAACCAATAATTTGATTTTGCTTCCCTGAGAAGAAGACCAACCTTAACTTACAAAGTGGTTCTCTGCCCACGAAAAGTTCCTGTGGAAGATTTAACTTGGTGTCCCCTTGTCAGGCAATGTAGGCTACTACCGTCTTGTTGTCAACCTTACTCAGGCCCCCTTGAAGATCATGAAAGGCTTGCAATGCTAGAAAAGGCTTCCTTCCATTCAAGATACTTGGGGAGTCTGCACTGCACAGCGCTCAAATGGCCTTGCACTTGTTTCTGCAGAGTGTGGACTCCCCAGCCCCTGAGACTGGCATCAGAATCATCCTATCTCCTGGGCTGAGAGGCATGCCTCTAAAAGAAGCACAGTGCCGATGTCCAAAATTCCAGTTCTTGTTGAATTTGTATAGGCACAAAGATTTTCTGATCCATAGACTGCCCAGCTCATAGGTTAAAGAAGGCAAATTAAAGCGCCCTCGTTTGCCACCCGGCCCAAGGTACCACCACTGCCAACAAGATGTTCAAAAGATTCCTGGGGCTGTGTCAATTCTGTAAAAGGCAGACACCTGCAAAGGGGTAAAATCTTCCGGGGCTGAAGTGGTTAACAAAATACATCCCCTAGTGAATTTAATTTAGTTTGTGTTCTACAACAGCAAAGTGCATAAATATAATTTGGTGTTGCAATATTATACACGTAAAAGCATTTCAGGTGTTGTTCACTGTCAAAGATGTGTGTATATTTTAAGAGCAAATAGTGAGAAAAAACAATCAGCGCCAGCAACAATAAGTGTTGCAAATTAAAATGAAACAATAAATAATATCGTCAAATGAAAGTGTAAAGGACTAATGCGCACAACCCGATTTTCACAGGATCAAAAGTACTAAAACAAAGAAAAGCTGCCTACATATGAGGTGGCCTCACCCACCCTAGATAAATAACGTAATGGGAGATCAAAATTATGTGGCGCTAGTCTATGTATAGCAATTAATGAGAGAAATGAATGCTTCCTTGCTGCTACATAATAAGAAAATTTTCAATAGACAATAATCACTTCACCCTTTAGGGGGCAGTGAAATCAACGAGCTATAGGGTACTGGTGGATACAACAAAATATACTAGGTGACATCCAATAAATCAAATATTCTTCAAAATGAGTGAAAACTGTGACTTAGTGCTACCAAAACACATTCAAACAATGTGAAAAAATGGTATGTAATACCTCAAAATGTGTCATCCATATTATGAAATAATCTTCAACTCAATATATAATGAAAACAATACTAAAATATAAAATGCAACACTATATCACATATTAAATAGCAAAGTGATCAAGTGCAAAAAAACATGTGACATGAATGAGCCCACGTGCATAATGATCCGACTCGGGAGTAAGTTCCCAGAGTCCAACTCCTCCCCCAAAGCAAACACACAAATAAATAATATTTTAAAGTAAAAATAACAATAGAAATGAAAATAGTGAAAATGGTGACAATAAATGGTGATCAAAGTCCACAATAATGATGCTTCATGCAATGTGATTCAAAGTGTCCTTATAAATGGTTGATATCAGCATGCCCTTAGCGTGACTCTGTGCTGGATTCATATACTTGGAAGAACTGGTGCAGCACACAGGTGTTTCCCCCAGCCTCTCACCTCTAGCAGCGGCCCCCAGTGGGCCAAGTCAGGCCAGTGGTTAATAATCCTCTGTGTGTGATAATGCTCCAGCAGCCGTCCCCCTCTTCCTACAGGTATATCTGGGTCAAATTCTTTAGCAAGTCACCAGCGCTCCCACCGGCCCCAGAATGACAATCAAGAAGGAGATGCTCCCATAGTAAAGTACTTCCAAAACACGTTTATTAAAAAAGTAGTAACTTACATTACAATCAGGAGATGTCAGCGGAATGACAGTAAAAAACACTCAGGCTTCCGGGTACCCGGAAGCCTGAGTGTTTTTTACTGTCATTCCGCTGACATCTCCTGATTGTAATGTAAGTTACTACTTTTTTAATAAACGTGTTTTGGAAGTACTTTACTATGGGAGCATCTCCTTCTTGATTGTCATTCTGGGGCCGGTGGGAGCGCTGGTGACTTGCTAAAGAATTTGACCCAGATATACCTGTAGGAAGAGGGGGACGGCTGCTGGAGCATTATCACACACAGAGGATTATTAACCACTGGCCTGACTTGACCCACTGGGGGCCGCTGCTAGAGGTGAGAGGCTGGGGGAAACACCTGTGTGCTGCACCAGTTCTTCCAAGTATATGAATCCAGCACAGAGTCACGCTAAAGGCATGCTGATATCAACCATTTATAAGGACACTTTGAATCACATTGCATGAAGCATCATTATTGTGGACTTTGATCACCATTTATTGTCACCATTTTCACTATTTTCATTTCTATTGTTATTTTTACTTTAAAATATTATTTATTTGTGTGTTTGCTTTGGGGGAGGAGTTGGACTCTGGGAACTTACTCCCGAGTCGGATCATTATGCACGTGGGCTCATTCATGTCACATGTTTTTTTGCACTTGATCACTTTGCTATTTAATATGTGATATAGTGTTGCATTTTATATTTTAGTATTGTTTTCATTATATATTGAGTTGAAGATTATTTCATAATATGGATGACACATTTTGAGGTATTACATACCATTTTTTCACATTGTTTGAATGTGTTTTGGTAGCACTAAGTCACAGTTTTCACTCATTTTGAAGAATATTTGATTTATTGGATGTCACCTAGTATATTTTGTTGTATCCACCAGTACCCTATAGCTCGTTGATTTCACTGCCCCCTAAAGGGTGAAGTGATTATTGTCTATTGAAAATTTTCTTATTATGTAGCAGCAAGGAAGCATTCATTTCTCTCATTAATTGCTATACATAGACTAGCGCCACATAATTTTGATCTCCCAATAAATAATATCGTGATATATGAATGTGATAATCTCAATTATGAACATGCACAGCTGCCAAACATATCAATGATACACCACACTAGTTGCAAAATGAATAATAATGAATAAATGTAGCACTGTGAATATAAATAAATAAACAACACATATTCCTAATCTCAATATTCTCTAAATAATAAATAGTCCATTAAATAAATAAAAAGTGAATAAGACTCTTCTTATGCTCAGTCTCCACATAATTCCACCAGTGTGATTATTCTTGAATTTTTGGCCACAGCCACTGGAGAGGTACACAAGATAAAGGATTTCATTACCTGTTCTACTGAAGGGGTTGTATACATGTTCGAGTGTACATGCAAACTTCAGTATGTGGGTCGAACATCTAGACCACTGCTAGTAAGGTTGCGTGAGCACATCAACACGATTTAAAAAAAGAAAAAAAGAATACTGTGTTTCTAAACATTTCATTTCATTTCTACTGAGGAAGGCCTGTGATTGGCCTATACACATCTAGAAGGGAGGAGCCGATAGTGACGTTCAGCCAGGCACTGTGAGTGTGTACACGGCCGCACTACTCTGGAGGTTTAAATGTGAATTTTAAATGATTTATCTTGTAAGTGTAACGTATCGATTTGGGGGCTTGGAATAAATTTGTATACTGAGTACACTATGGTCTCTATACTTGTTATTTTCATGTCCTGAACTCATGGAATCCTGAGCAAAGTTGGGAGGTGATTTGTTTTCTTTGGTTGCAAGTGCGCAGGTGTGCTGAGTTACTATTAAGAAAGAGCCATTTGGAGTATCCACCATTGATTGGGAAGAGGAAAAGAGAGCAAAGGACTCGTGGGGAGATTCGCTTATGTGTTTGTGTATTCATCAGGCGCGCAATTTTACTGGTGGTGGTGCGCACTCCTGTTGAGGACGAATAATCACAGTGGTGGAATTATGTGGAGACACTGAGCATAAGAAGAGTCTTATTCACTTTTTATGTATTTAATGGACTATTTATTATTTAGAGAATATTGAGACTAGGAATTTGTGTTGTTTATTTATTTATATTCACAGCTCTACATTTATTCATTATTATTTCAAGAGCAAACCAGATAATTAGACTTCCATGGTGCATTATACCACTTAATGAATACCAGTATAAGGGTATATTAGCAAATAAAGCAGCATCTTCATTTTTAGGGTACTAAGAGGAATACATGGGCTGTTGTTTTTGGCCATCCTTTGGGACCCCTTTCACACTGAAGCGCCCCTAATACAGCGCTAATATGACGGTCGTTTTTGCTGTCCTTTAGCTGCATTTTAACGGCGCTTTTCGGGCGCTAGTGGGGCGTTCTTTTTAAGGTCACGTAACAACGTGACCTTAAAAAAATCCAAAAATCATTATTTTTGCAGCGCTTTCAAATTGCTTTTAAGGCGCTTCGGAAGCGCTGCCCATTCTTTTCAATGGGCAAAGGCATTTTTGGAGCGCTCCAAACCCGCCCCAAAGATGCTGCTTGCAGGACTTTTTCTAACGTCCCGCAAGTGCACTGCCGAGTGTGAAAGCACTCATGCAAATGAATGAGAGGCAGTTTTCAGACGCCTTTCAGAGGCTATTTCTAGCGCTAAAACGCCTGAAAACTGCCTCAGTGTGAAAGGGGTCTAATAGTTTTTTTTAGTTTTCAGGCTGGCATACTGATTGTGTATTGTCTATTGCAGTCACTGAATGCAAGCAAGAATAAAACCAATGGTATGATAAACCCCAATCTGCATTCCAATTCTGGGTTAGGGATTTAGAAAATATAAAAAACTTGTGGTGGAGTAATTCTTAAGGATACTTCAAGAATTATAATCTTTCAGATGCATAGTACAGATTCAGCTTGGTTGAGAGCATTAAGAGAAAGGTAAGGATTAGCAAAAGTCAGTATTAATATATATAAGACTCCATGAAAGACTAATACAGACAATGAGGGCAGAGTGTGACCCTGAATTTGCTGCCAGGAGCTCCGCGTTCTAAGAAAAACATCATGAGTATCAGTAATGCTACTATTTAGTTTCTTGTTAGACATGATGTCATTTAATTTATTTGAACTAGCGAGAGCAGCAGTTGAAGTCATAATTTGTTGAGGACAATGCATGTGGTTAAACTAGTCCATAAATCAAATTGGCAGTTAGCATAGGTACAGATATTGGATCACAGCCTCAGAATAAGGAAAAGTGATAATTAGAAATCCTACTGAGAAGCCAAATATCATATCATCTATCTTTCAAGCATATGAATGTGAGTTAGGGACCTTAGGTTGTAAGTTCCTTGAGGGTAGGGACTGATGTGAATGTACAATGTATATGTAAAGCGCTGCGTAAATTGACGGCGCTATATAAGTACCTGAAATAAATAAATAAAAATAAATATGCACCATTTTTTCGGCCATAAAACTGTGAAAAATAAATGTCTCAGGAAGGGCTAATGCACTTTTATAACCGGCCTTCTACTCAATATCAATGTCTTCATCTTCCTCATCATTAGACATGTGCAATACATTTAGTTTCAAATTAGTTTTTTAACGAATTTTGACAAATTCGTTAATTTCCAAATCTCCGAATCTTGAAATTTCGAATTTCCGAATTTCGAATTTCCAAAAAAAAGGAATGAAACGAAAACGAACATTTTTTTTGTCAGTGCACATGTCTACTTATCATACTGTAAAATATGAGTGTCCCCACCCTATTCATCACACTGTATCAGTACACTCATCCTATCAATCAGACTTATACTTTATTGTTATTATTATTTAAGGTACTTATATAGCACCGTCAATTTACGCAGCGCTTTACATATATATTGTACATTCAAATCAGTCCCTACCCTCAAGGAGCTTACAATCTAAGGTCCCTAACTCACATTCATATACTAGGGTCAATTTAGACAGAAGCCAATTAACCTACCAGCATGTCTTTGGAGTGTTTATCAACCTTCCTTATCAATATACAGTATCTCACAAAAGTGAGTACACCCCTCACATTTTTGTAAATATTTGATTCTATCTTTTCATGTGACAACACTGAAGAAACTTACACTGTTATACAAGCTGTACACTCACTACTTTACATTGTAGCAAAGTGTCATTTCTTCAGTGTTGTCACATGAAAAGGTATAACAAAATATTTACAAAAATGTGAGGGGTGTACTCACTTTTGTGAGATACTGTATACAACATCAGTACCCCCACCCAATGTATCACACTACCAACATTAGTACCCCACCTTCCTTTTCAATATGTACAATATCAGTGTTTTCATCCTCCTCATCACATTGTACAATATCAGTACTCCCACCCTTCCCATCACAAATGCCTCAAAAGGTTTAGTGTACTATTGAAACCAACCCTCACTCACCCAATGTTTTAATCAGACCGGACAATATCATCGTCCTCATTACCACACAGTATAATATACACTATGTTGTCAAAAGTATTAGGACGCCTGCCTTTACACGCACATAAACTTTAATGGCATCCCAATCTTAGTCCGTAGAGTTCAATATTGAGTTGGTCCACCCTTTGGAGCTATAACAGCTTCGACTCTTGGAAGGCTGTCCACAAGGTTTAGGAGTGTGTCTATGGGAATGTTTGACCATTTTTCCAGAGACGCATTTATGCGGTCAGGCACTGATATTGGACGAGAAGGCCTGGCTCACAGTCTCTGCTCTAATTCATCCCAAAGGTGTTCTATCGGGTTGAGGTTAGTACTCTGTGCAGGCTAGTCAAGTTCCTTCACCCCAAACTCGCTCATCCATGTCTTTATGGACCTTGGTTTGTGCACTGTTGCACAGTCACGTTGGAACAGGAAGGGGCCATCCCCAAACTCTTCCCACAAAGTCGGGAGCATGAAATTGTTCAAAATGTCTTGGTATGCTGACACCTTAAGAGTTCCCTTCACTGGAACTAAGTGGCCAAGCCCAACCACTGAAAAACAACCCCACACCATAATCCCCCCTCCACCAAATGATTTGTACCAGTGCACAAAGCAAGGTCCATAAAGACATGGAATACCCAATACTTTTGACGCTTTAGTGTATGTGTTCCTATGTTCCATATGAAAATGTGCTATATCACTGCAATCACCCTATCACACTGTACAATATCAGTGTTCCCACCCTTCCCGTCACGCTGTATAATATGATATCAGTGCCCCCACTGTACCTATCACACTGTATAATACCTTCCTTTCACAATGTACAATATCAGTACCCCCACCTTATTTAATCAACCTGTGCAATATGTCCGGTGAATACCCTTTGAACCTGGTAATATAGGCATGTTTGGTATCTAACTGATTGGCATCAGTGTAATCACTTTTTATTACAGTACAAGCTATGGAATATGAATTGGAGTTGAGAATTTGTGATGTATAAAGGTCAGTTTTAGGTGAAAAACCCAAAGCTCACAGATGTGTATTGCTGAGTTGCATGTCAGACTATTTATGATAGGGCCTCATTAGTAGTCCTTTTCAGACCCTGTGAGTGGAGGTTTATGATGCCCTGCATTCTACAGTAGAAGCATTCTTTGTCAAATGTTTCACTTTCCATGAATGCCTAGCATGAATATGAGATTTAAATCTGAATTGTGAATTCCGGTGATAATCAGGAAGGCGTAATGTTCAGTTCTACTACCCTGATCTCTTCATATTGTTTGGGGTTTCTCACACCTCACTATCATCACACACCACCTTCCCTATAAATATATACACTATCAATGCCCCCAACCTTATTTTCAATATGTGCAATATGAATTCCTGCATCTTCCTCATTAAACTGTACAATTAAAGTGATCACCTTTATCTCACTTGATGATATCAGTCCCCCCACCCTACCCATCACAATATCCAATATTAAAGCGGAACTCCAGGAATTATGTTTTATGCTAACTTACGTTGGTCCATCCTGGCTAAATGTAGGTATTAGTGGCTGCTGCATTCAGTGATATCCGTGATCTTCCAAATGCTTCTCCATCTGCACGCTGAACATAGGGGCTCACTTGCTTGACACCGCTGCCGTTCAGAGAATGCATTTTTTTTTCAATGAATATAAGCTATTCTTTGATGTTACCAGTTTTGCAAGTTTCAGCCTGCCCATTGAGAACATTAGTTGTCCATGGTGCATAATGAAGGACATGGTTTCCTATGGCTGGTCACAGTGCTTCCAGAATGTTGCTTGATGTAAACTCTGCTAAATATTGTAATCATATACTCACTTCATACAGGCAGTCATGTGACGGAGGTATACATTTTCCCCCCAAAAAATTTCTCCAGATGATTGGTGGTTTAATTTTGTGTAAATCACCCCCATCCATTCGATTTAGGGTGCTGGAAGTAGGTGGTGAAATCATCCAGTAATATAAAGGGGAAAAAAATCCTGTGTTTTTTAAATCGCAACGTAGCTGTGTCTGAGCACAACAAACTGAAAAGGCTTTTTAATATATTTTTTAATATTCAAAGCTAACTCACCCATCCATTCATGTCTCCATGCTTTATTTTGTTTATAATTCACTTTAAAAAACACCCCCTAGCATCTCTAGCCATGGCCATCTTGTGTAAGGGCAGATCACTCTTGTAGCATTGACTTCCTGGAATCTATCTGTCCTCAAGCATGCAGGCAGGTGGATGTGCTTAGCTGAGAAAGCCCCTCCTCCTTTCCTCCAGATGAAAAAAAAAAAAAGAAATGCCCATGAAGAATTCTGGGATGTATGACATCATTTTGACCTAGGTCAGAAACCAAGAAGTCACTGAAGAAATGTAAAAAACAAAAGTTTAAAACAAGAAAATATAATATACCTTCCTATCTATTTACCAATGCTAGCAGCATAAGGATTAGAAATATATAATTGTGACCTGGTGGATACAATATGCCCATCCATCACTGTCCATGGAGAGCTATACTTCATTCTAGATAAATGTTGTATGTACCCGCCCTATCCACAACAATGCTCCGCGCTTAGAACGATATACCCAATAGTATATATAGCATATATATAAATGAACACATGAATGAATAAATAGCAGCCGCTTAAATGATAGGTAATATATATGTAGGCAATAGTGAGTCAGTTAAGTCAATAGCATTCCTTCAGTATTGCAGCAGCGCTGTGTGACCCCAATAAATAGGACCCTATTTATTGGGGTCACACAGCCCTGCTGCAATACTGAAGGAATGCTATTGACTTAACTGACTCACTATTGCCTACATATATATACTTCATTCTAATAGTCAAGTTTTGTGATGCTGGCCTTGGGCATTCCTGATGCCCACTCCCCTCCCCCTCACAACACCTCGCTTTCCCATCTTCCTACTGTGACCAGCCTTCTTTCCTCTTTCTTTCTTATTATACTGTTGCAGATCATGCTGTTTTGATCTGCTTCTTGTTTCACGGCCTGCAACAAAGTTACCTAGCTCATTGATACCTATTCTAACGTGCAGCTTCAAGTTTTGCTTATTAATATGCTATTTGTACTGCTGGATGTTATCACATCCTTGGCAGCTATGTTCCAGCTGTCTAACATCTTCTTGGCGCTTACCAAAAAATCTTTTTTACGCTATGTTTTGTACTTAAAAAAATCTCAATAAAAATCTATTTAAAGTCAAAAAATAATTAATTGTGATTGAGAGAGTTTAGTTCTGCTTTAACCCTTAAGCCTCGTATACACGATCGGATTTTCCGACGGAAAATGAGTGATGACAGGCTGTTAGCGGAAAATCCAATCGTGTGTACGCTCCATCAGACAATTGTTGTCGGATTTTCCACGGACAAATGTTGGATTGCAGGTTTTAAAATTTTCAGCGGAAAAATGTGTGTTGTCGGATTTTCCGAGCATGTGTACACAAGTCCATCGGACAAAAGTCCAAAGTACAAACAGGCATGCTCGGAAGCAGAAGCGGTCGGTCTTGTAAACTAGCATTCGTAATGGAGAATTAACATTTGTGACGTGGCAAATTATGAAATCTCGAAATGCAGCGCACAATTCTCTTCTTCTTTAATGGGATAATAATGAAGCTGCTTTGCTGGTGATACTGATGGAGTTATTGCAAATGAATTTTCAAAGAAAGACTTTTTTTTTTCTTGTGATATCAAGAATAATATTATTATGCTTTTTTTAATTTTTATTTGGGCAAGTTACCACAACACCATTATCCTGTAGTTTTTAAGATTAAAGATACAATATGCTGGTGTCCCTTGTCAATTTTACATTGTATTTTTTTAAATGTAGCTGCCTACTGCCAAACTGTCATTTGAAGTAAAACACATAGCCAAGTATTATTCTCCACAATATTTTTATTATGCATTAAAAAAGAAAACAATTAAATTAGACATGCTATCTGCCAATAGAACTTAACCAAAAAGTGCATTCTATGCATCCACAAATATAGAAAATATACCAAATGAAATCATTATTGAACAAAAAAAATAATGTCAAAGCAATAACTCCAAGGCCAATAATAAATAACACGTTATCTCCTCTGATTCTGAAATGAACTTAAAAGCACGAAATTAAAAGCATAAAATTAAAAGCGCGAAATGAAAAGTGAGTAATAAAAAGCGTGATTCAACACTCACCAAACTTCTACTAACACGAAATTAGCAGAAGGAGCCCAAAGGGTGGCGCTAAAGATCTGAAAACAACGTAGTACGTCACTACGTTCGTATTTGTTGGCGAACAATTCCTTGCCGTTTGTATGCAAGACAAGTTTGGGCCAACGCCCTTCGGACAAAAGTCCACGCTTTTGTTGGCCAACAATCCAATCGTGTGTACGAGGCTTTAGGCTGCCAATATCACTAAATTCTCCCTGAGTTTCCTGAAAATTAGATGAAGTAGGTGTCCTCTTAGAGAAATGTCATGTTTTCTGACTGTGGGATTGTGCTCTTTGATTTCCTCTCTTTGTGATGTTTAAAAGAAATATATATACCTTAAGAGCCCATTCACACAGGGGCAACACGACTTCCAGCACGACTTTGGGAGGCAACTTGGACACGACTTGAGTATGAATCACAGCACGACTTGGGGCAACTTACAACACAACTTGAAGTCGCCTCCAGGACAGGGAACTTTACAAGTGGCCAATCAGAGCTTATCAGCTGTGTGTGAGAAGGAGGGGGCTGGCTGTTTAGTGGAGTAAATTACTTTCTGTTTCTTTTCTGCTTCCTGTAAAGTTGCCTCAGTATGAACAGTGATCAGACTTGGAGGCAACTTCCATTGAAATCAATGGGTACAAGTTGCCTTCAAGTCGGATTGAAGTAGTACAGGAACCTTTTCTGAAGTCGGAGCGACTGCAGTAGTGTGCATTAAGACAGATCCATTCACTTACATTGATTTTTTCGTGTAGCGCGACTTGAGGCGACTAGGGGCGACTTGGGGCGACTTGGGGCGACTTGAAGTCGGATCCAAAGTTGCCCCTGTGTTAATGGGCTCTCACTCTTTTCATGGTATAAATATGCTACAATGTTTTAGTTTAAGCATGAAAAAGCAAAAAAAAGTATTTTAATTGAAGGTTCAGGGCCTCTGGCAGTGTCTAGGATTGTATGTCTTCATCTCCCAATCACCTGTGCTTTTAGCACACTGTCTTCACAATCCTTTTAATAGAAAAAAAGCAAAGGAAAAAAAATTAAAAGACATATGTTTTTTTTAACTTATCGCCTCTTCCTCAGGGGAAGTTGATTAGCTAATATGAGCACGAAATGTAAACAGAATCTGCTGTTCTTTTGGAAAGAAAGGTCTTGGGGTTAGCAGCTTCTGCAATAATAGCCAAATCACGTGAACGGTTAACTCTTGCTCCTATAGATTGTGGACAATATTTTGTTGTGCTCAATTAGGACATGAAGCTTAGGATCAAAGGTTTTATTTGGCAGTATTACAAACTGGTACATTATCCATGTGGAGAATATTATTATTTTGTGTCATTTTTCTACTACATCGCACTTGTGGTCTCATTTTCTTTGTTTTCACATTAGATATTTACCGTTGCTATCACTTTCTTTATGTGGTATTTTTGCTGGGTGAAGGGAGGGGGATTTTCTTCTCTCCTCTCCACCCAATGGTTAATTCCTGAACTTTAGGTGGCCACAGGTGAATTTCTCAGTGGGATCTAATGACACACATGATTTACTCATTTGTTTAATGGTATGTTTAATTATTTTGTTTGTTATATATATATCTGTATGTATCTTTAGCATTCTAGCTATGACTAAGCACCATATCTGGTGTAATACGCGTCAGCAGCTGTGCAGCTAGTCTGTATTGCCCTGTGATGCTTTGATATTCATTTTTGTAATAAAGGTGAACTTTTTTGGAGTGCTGCTATCCAGCGTTCTATTTTTCCATTATCTCTGTTGCAAACAGAGCCAGCACCCTGCCTGATTGCGGAGACAGCTGTCCCTAGGAAAGGCGATCACTTTGGAGCGGTGCACTCCCATGGAGAATATTGTAACCTGGGGACGCATCCAGCCACTCATGCATGCTTCGAACTTGGTGTCTATCATCACTATTCATCTGTGCCTGATTTAGATAGTAATTTGTCATCGACACATGGATAATGAGCCAACTACATTCCTCTTCCTTTTTACCTCTGGCCTATATTCTCCACCCCCCCCCCCCCCAACTACATTCCTCCTCCCTTTTACCTCTGGACTATATTCTTCACCGACACCTTCATGAACACTGTATTTTCACTCCAGCAGTCACTAACTCAACTGTCAAATTTAAACTGCTGTGGTTGGTAAAATTACTGCATACATGAGGGACGTGAGGAGTATTTAACTAATGAGTGCCTCCCTTGTTTGGAAGTACTTGTTATAGCTAGGAATGAGGTTCGGGTTTGTGAAGAGTCGCTGGGATGAAGAACGTTTATGAATTGTGAACTTTTGGCCAAAACTTTGCAGGTTCATGGCCAGAAATTATAAACAACATATAATGCAGTACATAGCTTTTGCTTCTGGTCAGCTGAATCATGAGAGCCAATTAATTAAATAAATGGATAATGTAGGGATATGTGTTTACCAGCTCTTTCTGCAAGTGTTTGTATTTTTGCCAGGTGTTCTGGACTTCCTGTATTTGCAATGACTTGCCAGTCACTCTATGATGGAGACTTCTGAGTTCTGTGTTAGGAGTTCAATGCAGGGATTCCTGCCAGTCCTTTCAGCTAACTAACCCCTGGTGAGTTTGACCCCAATGGATTGGCCCAGGCTTTGACAAAACAGTTGAGCCCTAATCTAGAGGGGTCCTTTGAGAGTCCTCCCTCTGGAGGGAGGTAATCCAGCCTTCTCCATTTTGGGGAGAAAGGTCCTTGGTTAGTCTTTCCTCCTTGGAAGAGGGTGTTCTAGAGCCCTTTTGCGGAAACAGTGGTTTATGGCTTCACAGATGGAGCCAAGGCCTAGTGGGCACCAGGCCCCTGAATGAAAGCTGTGCTCCTGGATGTCATGCTGGTTTATTCTGATCCATGCTAAGGTCATGATTAGAACAGAGAAACACTTGAACCTCCAGGGCTAAAATCTTTCAGAAGTTCTGTGTGATGCTTTTGGGTGACCATTCAGCAACTTCTAGGATTAGAAGCTGTTGGAGCCTGACAATCAAGTTTTAGGTTATTCCACCTCCTCGTATCCTACCTCCTATCAAGTTAATGATTAAACACTGTGTTCCAGTCTGGACCTGCACTTCTTCATCTACAGAAAATGTGTAATATAATTTTGGGACACAGTGTTTTTATCTGCTACTGAGCAGGGGCTTGAGATCCCCTCTTTGCCCAGGTACTGCCACAACGTCTGTTGTAATGGCAGAATAGGAAACCGCTGTTACATAAAAAAGGGTTGGTTTACAGCAAACTAAACCCCAATTTACATTCAGATTTTACAGACATAATACATACATAAAATCACTCACTTTTTTTTGATAATATATAAAATCCAACACAAAGCATTTAAAGGTTACAGGCTGATACATCGCTATTGTCTTTGCACATTCCATTTTATTTCATATGGTATGTCTAACCCCATTGCCTAAATGTATACTCATTTCAATCTGTGTGTAATGTAGGTTTGGCAAATGGCGAATGGTAGACTGGCATCCCCCCTCTGACCTATCTCGCAGATTTAATCTGCTTCCTCAGGATAAAACTATAGAGCCATTGTAAAAATCATACAATACAATTTAGTAGAAACCAATAGAATAATTTCTAAGGAACACTCATATGCCAGTAATGCAGAGTGCATATTTAACATTATCGCAGTGCCATGTGTATGTACAGTATATCATTCATAACTGGAACCACTTTAATAACTACTCCTCCGAGCAGACAGAGGGGGCCCTTATGTCCACCCAGGGGAGTGGTTTTAAAAGTGTATTAAATTTGCAAAACGTATCAGTATGGAATGGCAGTCTAATGTTTGCTATAACTATGTTGTACATTGTATAGACTGTATGGTATGATAAAGAGATGTAAACGAGTATATATTTAGGCAATATAGGTATGTATACTATGTGTAGTTATTTGTATGTTTAGTTGTGTCCTGTAATTACAATTTAAAAGCTGTAGCTCACTGCAGGGTTAAAGGAGAAGTACAGCCAAAGCTCATTTGGCTGTACTTCTCCTGTAGATCACAGAAGTGCAGTATGTTCTGCACTCCTGTGACCCATTTTCAGCAGACAGCGGGCTGAAGCCCGCTGTCTGCTGACATCACAGAGCCGTTCCAGGCTTTGGAAGAATCGTGACCATATGGTCAGGATCCACCCAAATGCCTGGAGCTTGAGCCAGCCGCTCCCGCCTCTCCACAGCCCATCGCTCCAGCGAGCACAGAGTGGGGCAGAGCAGAGAGCGGTGACTGGGCGATAGGCAGTGTTTGATCACTCGGTTCTCAGTGTTAGAGCCGGCGGGGGACAGATGCAGCATCAGCCCGGTGCTGCATCCACCTAGGTAAGTATGATTTAAAAAAAAAGCAAATTCCATACTTCTCATTTTAAGTCCTCGTTCACACTGAACACGGCTTTGAAATCATGCAAGTTCATCTGAACTCGCGCGATTTCAAAGCTGCATTTCAGTCTGACTTCGGGGGGTGACTTGAAAGACATCTGTGTGGGTTCATGTACAGATGTCTATTGAAATTGCCCCCGAAATTGCCAAAAGTAGTGCAGGAACTACTTTTAGAAATCAGTGCGGCGTTGCACCGATTGGGACGCTCCTGTTGCCACCAATAGGCTCCCATTTGACATGCGATTTGACCTGTCAAATCGCATGTCAAATAGTGCCGATGTGAATGGAGGCTAAAGGATATATGCAGTTTGTGTGTTTTAACCTATGCCCTGGACCTAAATGTCAATTTAAGTTTGATGTAGCCTTCAATGCAAACACATATCTCCATTTATTAAAATGCCTTACATTAAATATTAATTCTTATTCAGTACTGGTAGCATTTTTTGATTATGCTTCTATAATAAAGTCTATGAAAAATGTTTTTGCAGCCCTCAGACTCCTACATACTCATATAGTCTCCCCATAATCATGTGAAATTGAGAATTCAGAGTTTCTCAGCATCTGTTCTTATTCCTATACCATAAAACGTTTTATCAGGTGCACCAGACCATCTCTCTTGGCAAGACATTCACTCTGTGCAGCCATTGTGGCTGCTCGCACCAGAAATCTATAGAAAAAAGTAAAAGTTGACATACGTGGTTCTTAGGATGTCTTTTTACTTTGCTTTACAAACTTAATTTCATGTGTTGTAGTAAAACTGGCGTGTTGCCTGCTAGAAATAAATCAGGTTAGCCAGTTGTTTTGGAATTCAGGATCTTTTCATGATTATTCATGAGCCAATCTTGTATAGATAATATAGTTTTAGAAGGTTAACCTTTTTATTGGCTTGATATTCCTTGTAAAGTACAGCAAGATCTGGGTTTGTGAAACTCACAGAGTCGAGCATGGCAGAGGAGGTGTTACCAGCAAGTGTCTTTCTCAGGATTTTATCCTCCATATCACATGCCAAGTGGATCGACCGTCTAAACCTCTGGATAGGTAAATGCCAAAAACAGGCCCCAGAACAGCTCTCTGAAACTGTGAAGAAGCAACATGGAAATTCACTTTAGCTCAGTGCCCAACAGTGTAGTGTAATGTATGTTTAAAGGAGTAAATAAGAGGGAAAAGAGCAGTATATAGGCCGATGTGGTAGGGGTTAAGGTCTAGGTTTTCAGCCAAAAGCATAAGAATTTATTAGGTTGGAATGCTGGCAGAGTGTTAGCATTTTGTCACTTTTTTTTTTTCAAGAAAGGGCGTCTTCGTTTTATAGTGGACGGTGCATTATTTTTTATGTTGTGGTATTATTAAAATGGAATATACTAAATTCAGCAAACACTGAAAAAACTTTATTAAAGTGGCACTAAATGATGAGCCTTATTTTCCAAATATAATCCATACTCATCCACTGTTTAGTGGCCCTATAATTACTTTTTTTATTAAATTGTTTTATTACTGTGTTTTTGTGCCTCTTTGTAACATCCTCTGTGAGCTTCCAAACCGGTCCTTTTCTCCCCTCGCCTCTGTTTGTTTGGAACAAGCAGTGCGGTCATGTGCACTGCTCTATGCATAGGTCAGTGATGGTGAACCTTGGCACCCCAGATGTTTTGGAACTACATTTCCCATGATGCTCAACTACACTGCACAGTGCACGAGTATCATGGGAAATGTAGTTCCAAAACATCTGGGGTACCAAGGTTCGCCATCACTGCCATAGGTCATGGTCTGCAGTCCATCTTGGGAAAAAACAAGAGTGTGTGGCTATGCAGTGGGATCATGGAGAATGAAAGTAGCCATCCTCTAACAGGAAGTCAAATTACAGCATGAAAAATGGGAATGTGGAAATTAGGAGGAAGCTGGTTTCAACAGAAGGGACTTTTTGAATTCACAATACATACTTGAATAGAACTTTCCTTTTTTAAGCCATAGTTTAGTGTCACTTTATGCGTTTTTGTATGCTGATTGGAGAACCGTTCTTGTATTGTTATGCGGGTTTAATTCTATATACAGTATATGGTTAGATTATCTAATTCAGTGGTCCTTAAAATTAGACACAAACCCCATATAATTATAAAAAGACTTTTTCTTCTCCATCCTCCCCCTTTGTTTCCCTTCCATACCAATGTCTCTTCTTACATCCCATATTTTCCAGTTCCTGCCACTGCCATCCCTATAGGAATAGCAATGTTCCTCCACCATTCTAACTGCCCCTACTGTCTCTTTCTCACTATATCTTTTCCCTTTATCCTGTATTATTATTATACAGGATTTATATAGCAGCGCTTTACAATACAAGGGCAGACAGTACAGTTACAATTCAATTCAGGTGTTATTTACTGTAGATATCAGTTTATATTTGCAATGTTATATTAATGCTTCTGTCATATTTTTAATACATTATGTAATATCATATATACCATGCTTCTGTAACTACCACCACCTGGACCATGATATAATGTACATTGTTGATACTGTACATGCATTTAAATAAGGAATTTATAGAAAAGCATAAGCAGAGGTTACTTTAAGTGAAAAACACATGTCAGAATGAACACAATGCCCAGAGATACGGGCAAACTTTTTAGCAAATCTTATAATTTTCAGTAAAAGCTGACTGCTCTCACCTTCTGCCTCCCTGTTGCTCCTGGGACATCACTGGTATTTGTGATGGATGGCTTCACTTATCAATATTAAGGTGGGAGGGGTTAGAATGGCTTTAAGGGGATTCTATTACTTGAAAAAAAAAATTCTTGAAAAAGCAACCTGCAGTACAAGCCTCCAGCTGAATCTTCACATCCTACGCACTTCTGATTGTGTCAGATTATGTCAGATTCCTGGTCTCCTGATTGATGCAAAGGTTCCTATCCTGGCCAATATATCCAGGGCCACCATTAGAAATCATGGTAAGACGCCTTACAGCATACTTCACAAGCCCTTCCAGCCAAAATGCAAGGGGGCAGCACAAGCCTGACAAATGGCATGCCTTACCAATCAGACTTATCCTGGTTCCTGGCTGAACCCCGGCCCTCCCAGTATGGGAAGGCTGGCTGTGTCCCACTATCAGTGGCCCTGCCTATATCTACACCTGGGAACCTTTGGAAGTCAGTGGGATTGAGACTGGGGGTGGGGTAGGGGGCTAGGTTTACAGCAGTGTATAGTGCACTGGGAGCAGGGGTCTCCAAACTTTTTAAACAAAGGGCCAGTTTACTGCCCATCAGACTTTAGAGGTGCTGGATTATGCCCCAGCATCAGTGTGAGTGGATAGTGGCTCAGTCTTGGTGGTCAGTGGGAGTAAAGCCTGGTACAAATGGGCCGAATGTTGGGAGACATTTGCCAGTTCAAAAGAAAATTCCCGACATTTGGCCCATGTGTATGTCGGTCTGTCAGACAAGCATGCGGGAAAACCAGCAGCCGACGACTCCCGACCAGCACTCTCAGCCAATGGCAGAGAATGCTGATCAGAGTGTTCTGGCATCCCGCCCCCCCCCCCCCCCCCCCCCGCCGTCAGAATACAATAGCTCAGTGGGGAAGATCGTTCTACTTAGTTCTCATAGTGAGTACAGCGGCTCCAACTGGAGGTGACAGTTTTTTCCTTCAACCTGCTGGGTTGAACCAAAAGAACTAATATTCTGTACCAGGATTATATAGTGACTGTGGTGATTAAGAGGAGCAATAGTGCTCCACCAGCCGTGTGAATGGGAGTAATAACGCACCATCGTTGGTGTCGGGGAGGAATAGTGCCACGTCATTTGCATCAGTTTGAGGAATAGTGCCCTGCTGTTGGTGTCAGTGGAAGGAATGGTGCCTCATTGTTGATGTCAGTGGAAGGAATGGTGTCTCATTGTTGGTGTCAGTGGAGCAATAGTGACTATTCCTCAGTGCGAGAAGTAGTGCCTCATATCAGTGGGAGGAACTGTGTCCTAAAAGCTGGATAAAGGCAAGCAAAGGGCTGCATCCAGTATGCAATTTGGAGACCACTGTTCAAGAAGCTTACAATCTAAAGTCCCTTTTTTATATACAAATACTAGGGCCAGTTAGGACAGAAGCTAATTAACCAACAGCATGTCTTTGAAGCATGAGAGAAAACCCGAGTAAACAATCGCAAGCACAGAGAAAATATGCAAACTCCATGCAGACATTATCCCGACAAGATTCTAACTGGGATCACAGTGCTGCAAGGTAGAAGCACTAACCACAAATCCACTGTGCTGCCATAACATTACAAAAGTATACAGTGAAATATTTCTGAAAACCTTTGTCCAAAATTGTATTGTTCTGCTGGAAAAATGTTCAGTCCAAGGGCTTTGGCTTGAGATCACCCTATGACCTGAAAATAAAAATATACAATGTTCATACAGAAAGCAGAGCTCTGCATCACTGTGGGATTCCTCTCGATGTCTGTTTCTACAGTCATGACAAAAGATTAAATTGAGACACTCTCCTGCATCTTCCCGTTGAAATCTAAGAAGATACAACTTTATGTCTTGGCATGTTTGAACAGCTGTGTGGATGAGTTTAGAAGAAAGTAATTGTGAGCTTCAGGCAAACTCCATTAGGTAGCTAAAATATTTGTTATGATATGTCCATTGTTTGCTATCTCTGCTTCTAAGTCTGACAGATAAGGTATACATCACCTGGTCACACGGACTTTTTGTAGAAGAGAAGTGTCCTTTTTCAATGACTAAGCTTCACCTGCTTTATTTAAACACAACCATTGCTTTCAGAGGTTCTATCTTGTTTTAATGAATATGTGTATTTAAAAAAAATGCCATTACTGACCTTACCCTCTGAAAATAGTAGTTTTCTGGCCATTGTGCTGGTCCACTGTACTTTTGAGTCACTGACCTAGAGCCAGTATTCAGGTCAGTAATTCAAACTTCCATTGCTATTCCATAAACTTCCATATAACTATTGAAATCAGAGAAAGCCAGGTGACTAATATTTTCAGAAGAAGGTTAGCACTGGAAACTCCATAAGCTGATGATAGATGGATTGAAGTTTGTCAGGTTCCTCTTGCACACGATAGTCCTGTTTGAGCATCTACTTTTTCCAACATTTTTTCTCTATGTATTTGCGTGTATTTTCGCGCACATAGGTTTGTGCAATTTTGCACGCATTTTCGCGCAAACTTGTTCCCGCGTTCTTGTTCTGCAGTATGTAAATGGTAATTTGAGCATATCTGTGCGCATTTGCGCGTGTGAGGCATAAATTACTGACCAAAAATGCAGATTTTTCTATTATATTTTTACTAACGAATGCACAGCGCTTGTTTACGCGCCTGTGTGCATAGGCACATTACAATTAATGGAAAAAAATATGTATAAAAAAATATAAATATAAAAGGCTGCGCTGTCTCATAAACAAAGAAAACTCTTATAAAAAAAAAAATGTTCATGTGTAACAAAAATTATTCCATTGGTATTCCACCAACTGGATGTACTATCCACCGTTCCCAGTGATAATAAAGTATAACAATCCACATGAAAATTAAATTGGCCTCTTGCCAAAACTCCCGATCTCTAGATTATAAGAGATCATCTAACGCATGAGGTAAGCAAATGCCCGATGCCTGGTCACATCCTCTGTGTGTCTCCCAACCTCCAAGATGGATGGATGGAATCTGACAGCTCCTGGCTCAGCGTCCCCACAGCGCTCACTTTGGACTCTGACTCGAGTGAGTGGTGTGGGGACGCTGAGCCGGGAGCTGTCTGTCCTCCTCTTCCCGTGTCCCTCTTCGGTGCTCCTGGCCCCTCCCTCCTGTTGAGTGTCCCCACAGCAAGCAGCTTGCTATGGGGGCACCTGAGCCAAGCCACAGCTCCTTAAGTGTCCATTCAGACAAGAAGCCACAGCCCTGCCCCGTCCCCTTTCTCTCCTCATTGGCTGACTGACTTTGATTGACATTAGCGGGAGCCAGTGATGCTGCGACGCTGTCTCAGTTAATGAGGAGGGGAGTCCCGAGAAGCCAAGATACTCCTGCAACATCGCTGGATCTAGAGGGACCTAAGGTAAGTATTAGAGGGGCTGAGGGGGGCTGCTGTACACAGAATGCTTTTTATTTTGACGCATAGAATGCATTAAGATAAAAAACCTGCCTTTACAATCACTTTAAGCTTTGACAAAAAACCTGGAAGCTAAAAGAATTAAAAAAAAAATAATAACTGGAAGCTGATTGGTTTCTATGCAGAGCTGCACCAGATTTTTGCACTCTCCAGTTTTAGTAAATCAACCCCAAAGACTCAGCGGGGAGAATTCCTTTATCCATCTCAATTGTGTAGATGGAGAAATTTGTTCAAAAAAGATCTATTTATGGCCATCCCTAGATCTCATGCCCACAGACGTTTATATGCTGCATAGTCTTTTAGTGTAAAATCCTCAGTGCTTTCCAGTTGCAGGTGCCACGTGCAGCTGTCAATACAAATTAATCATACTGCATCACCAGTTACTCATGTAGTCACATGCAGGGTATTTCCCCAAACACACCACTTTTGCGCTGTACATGTATGCACAGATAAACGCCAATACAGAAGTGATTGGTTTTTACACAGGTGCTGCTGTGTACAGCTGTTTGCGTTGGTAGCTGAATATGACCAGGGATTTTACAATGGAATACTTTACAGCATATAAACATCTTTGTGCATGAGGCCTTATTCGTAAAGGTTTCCTTTAACTTCCCTGGTGGTATTCCCGAGTGTGGCTGCTGGTGAATTATCATGACCAAAAGCAGTAACCCCGAGCTACACTTGGGATTGCATCGCAGGATCCATGTACAGCTTACTTACCTTGTCCCCAGGATCCTGTGATGTCTCCCCGCTATGTGTACGAGTCGTATCTCCACTCGATCTATCACAGTGCCGGGCTCCGTTCCCTGTGAGCATCGCAACGCACGGGGACGGAGCATGGTGCCAAATTCAAAAAAGTGAAAAACACATAAAACATACAGTACACTGTAATTATCAAATTATTTCACATCCCTTTTGCCCCTAGTGGTTTGTCCAGTGCCCTGCATGCAGTTTTAAATTATATACAGTGCCTTGCAAAAGTATTCACCCCCCTTGGCATTGTCTATGTTAAAAAGCCAGGGGGGGGGGGGGGGTTGAATACTTTTGTAAGGCCCTGTATACTGTTCTTTCTGCCTGGAAACTGGAGATTGTCCATAGCAACCAAAAAGTGTACCTTTACGTCAAAAGTGGTTTTGGACCAGCTTATAAAACAGCGATAGTAAATTAGAATCACTTGCAGAATTGAGCGATAGTGATTTGTGGGCATATTAGTCATCAAACGTAACGATAGCGACAATTCAGCAACTGAGCAAATTTCTGTGTTTTTGATTTTGTTTTTTTGTTTTTTTTAATCAAAGATAAAGTTTATTGAGCATAATAGACAGTACATATTGGAAATATTAAAGTACAATGTATAACATACACTGGAAACAATTGGACTAGCTATTATACGGAAAGTCTTGACAGATTATTACAAACCAATGTCAGGGTGTACCTTTTAATTAGATTAGTAAGAGGTTTGGTCATAAGTAAAGTTAAATGCCATTAAACCAACAGTCATATACATACTATGTATTACCAGTCCGTGCACGTAGAGGCCTCGTTTATCCATCTATCCCATATTTGATATTGATGATATTTGGCTGGACAACCGCGGTGGGTATACAGAACTTTTTTGTAGGGTAGGGTAAGATTCACTGCTCTCTTCCGTGTTTTTGATTTTGTTACATTATTGAATACATTTTATTATTATTATATATTATTTGTTATAAGTATTTATAGTTATTTATTATATTATAATTTATGATTTTGTGTTTCAAATTTTATCACACCTGGGATGTCTACTAGAATCTTGTTTGAACAGATTTAAGTGTTTTATTCCTAAGAATTACAGGCCTACAATATAAAACGCCAAATTTCCATGCAAAACATTGTACTGCTTTGAGCATCAAAAATCTGACATAATCATACCGCCAGGGAGGTTAACAAACTTTATTTTGGGGGTTGGCCCGCCGTTGATCGTGACTGATCGACCGTGGTAAGCCAACAGGTGGACCGTGACCACGGCTCTGCCTCCCCCAAGTCTCCATCGCTCTCGTTCACTGCAGAGCGAAGAGCAAGAGGCAGCATAGTGCTGGATGGAGGGTGGGGTGGCGGTGGAAGATGCTAGCTTGTTAGGAAATGTTGACTCCAGGGGCTCCCACCTTCCACCCAGCACTATGCTGTCTCCTGATCTCCGCTCTGCTGTACACATGCTGTCAGGTAGGAAGTGCTACCTACACAGTGCTGTGTGTGTGTGGGGGGAGGAGGATGATGTGAAGGGGACAAAGGAGACACTGTTGGAGGGGGGACAGAGGACATTACATTGAGGGGGGAGGCATTGTGGACAGAGGACACTTTTTTGGGGTATAGGGAGGCAGAGGACACTGCTTCCTGGGGGCAGAGGACACTTTGTAGGGGGCAGAGGACACTGCTATGGGGGGGGGAGGGTAGAGGACACTGCGTTGGAGGGTATAGAATACTATGTCTAAGTTTTTTTATTAGGAGCTTTATCTTTTTCTTTTTTTTTCTAAGAGTGCCACCTAGTACCCCCCTTCCCCCCCATGGATCTTTGCTTTCCTCCATGTTGTCCAGGTAGATCTCAACATCTTAGAGGTTGCCTACCCCTGCTTTATTTTCTATAACACAAAGGGGTTGATTTACTAAAGACAAAAAGACTGTGTACTTTGCAAGTGCAGTTGCTTCAGAGCTTACTAAATGAGATAAAGCTTTGCTTTGTAAACAATACCCAATCACATGCAAAGAAACGAGAAAAAAAATAGTTTTTTTTGTTTGCACCTGATTGAATGATGGAAGTCAGCAGAGCTTCCCTCATTTACTAAGCTGTGGAGCAACTGCACTTGCAGAGTGCACAGTCTTTTTGTCTTTAATAAATCAACCTCATAATGTTACAGTTTTCCTGCCTCAGTTTATCCCCTAATGACATAATGCAACAACAAATTAATTTTAAGGGAACCTGTCAGACAGAAACAAGAGGGCTGCTAATGTTAACTTGTTTTCAGAAAACAGGTATTCAAGCCGCTTGCCTGTTATCTTTATCATTACTTTGTCACTTACTAAGTCACAGACCTGAAAGAGCATGTGTATAAAGATGAACATACATTTACAAACTTCTTTTGTTTAGCCTGCAAGCTAAAGGAAATAAATCTAAGTGTTGCCTCCATCAACACTAAAAAGCACCTGCCTACCTGCTGGCTAATGTATTCTGACAGTCAACACCAGCAATTGTCAGAATACCCAAACTTTGGATGCATCTGAATGGATGCAGTCGCTGTTCAACAATTCTCCACCATGCTGCTTTGACTCGATGGAACAATCAACCTTCATCAAGCTGGGTGGTGCTAACAGGGGCACCCATGGCTTGAATTTCAGCTGAATCAGCAAGAATTGGCCAAAATTCAATACATGTATCATGCATCATTGCCTGACTGCTAGAGGCCAAAGCATTGTTATGCGGGAATGTGTGTGTGTGTGGCCATTTTAATTTCTTTTGAAATTTACTGGTACATTTTAATGCCTTCAGTTATGTGTATTTTTTCATATTTGTCTGGCACAAGTGTAGTTTAGAGCAGTGTTTCTCAACTTCAGTCCTCAAGACTCAATGTTTTCAGGATTTCCCTCAGATGAAACAGCTGTGGTAATTACTAAGGCAGTGAAACTCAAATAACTTGTGCAAAATAATGGGAAGCCTGAAAACATGACCTGTTGGGGTGCCATGAGGACAGGAGTTGAGAAACACTGGTTTAGAGAACACCTATCATTCCAATTTTCTTGACATGACCTAAAACGAACTGGGGGGAAAGTTCAAAACGAATTTTATAATGTATTATTTTACTCAAAGAGTAGTTGATGCTTGGAAAACGCATCCAGCAGAGGTTGTGAGTCAGTCAACACTAATGCCGTGTACACACGGGCGGACTTTTCGACCAAACTTATCCGACGGAACAAATCCGTCGGACAATTCGACCGTGTGTGGGCTTCATCGGACCTGCAGCGGACCTTTTCTGTCGAAAATGTGATGGACTTTAGATTTAGAACATGTTTCAAATCTTTCCAACGGACTCGAGTCCGGTCGAAAAATCTGTTCGTCTGTATGCTAGTCTGATGCACGAAAACCGATGCTAGGGCAGCTATTGGCTACTGGCTATGAACTTCCTTATTCTAGTCCGGTCGTACGTCATCACGGTCGAATCCGTCGGACTTTGGTGTGATTGTGTGTGGACAAGTCCGATTTGACAGAAGTCCGTCGAAAAGTCAGTTGAAAAGTCCGACGTGATTCAGTCCGTCGAAAGTCCGGTCATGTGTACACAGCATAAGTGGATTTGAACTTGCTTGGGACACATATAGATCTATACTCAGACAAAAAGTTAAAGCCACCCCCCCCCAAAAAAAAATATATGGGGCGTACTCAATGGACCACTTGATATTTTTTTTCTGCCATCATTTTCATGTTTTTAACTAAAGTCCAGCACCTATTAGTGCCTTAATGCACTTTTACCTTTATAAGTCTTCTCTACTGCCCCCAGGCAATTTAATTAGGTGATCCAATTTATAATTCCTCATACTAAACAGAATTTGTCCATATCGTAAAATACATATCAGAGACACCCCCAAAAATATACAGTATCTATCAAATGTTTGTTTAGGTTTGTTTTCTACAAAACTTGCCAACATGATATCTAGCCAGCTTTGCTAATTTATCCTACTTGCAGCCATTTTTTATGCTGGTAGCAAATATGTAGGTGTTTTTAAAGTCATTGATCCTTGTGAAATCTTTAAAAAAATGAAATTTAAGATTTATGAGGATTAGGTGTTTATTAAAATAATTTGCCCCACATGTTACAAACACATTTAGCTATGAATAGATGGTCTGTAGAAAATAAACATCTAATGTTTAAGTAGGCTTTAGAAGAACCTAGATTTTAATGTAAGGGGTTTTACAGCAAAGGGAGCAGTGGGATTTTGGGTGTAAATGACACGACTTGAAGGGAGTTGTGTTTGAACGGGATTCAGGGCATGTATTACTAAGCCATATAAACTAAAGAAACTTTATTATTGGCAAATATGACAGAAGAAAATACAATTTTACAGCCAACTCGAGAGGTTGAAATATATTTGTTGAATTTGGCAGAGGGACTAGTAGGCTTGAAAGATCCTAACGTTTTGATAATCTACATTTAATCAATCTTACTTGAATTTAGTGGAATTCCTTTTGATTTGTAATTAATGGGGGTGATCAATTGTCTCTTAGTCACTCATGTTTTCACTAATGACAAATGTTACTGAGCAGTTGCCAGTTCTTTTTTACTGCTGCAGATATTTAATCAAAATCTTAATGTATTTTCTTGTGCATTGCACAATTTAAATAATCATTTAGCAGTCTTCCTTGAGGATTCTCAAGAAAGAAAAGCAACAGGTATGGCTGTCATGCCAAGACAAGTGCACACATGCAGTTTTCTTTGCGTTTACATTATGTTGCAGGTAATCTGGTGAAAGGTGGAAGCACCTCATTGGTCACTGAACTTTATGGGAACAAAATGGCTAAAGCAGTTGAATAACCATGAAATTTAAATGGCAGCAAGGACTCAAGAGGAGAACAAGACTTTTAACCCTAGTATAATATTTCTCCAGTGACACTATTATGCCAACATATGCCACTCCAGTTCCTGTGTTTTCATGCATAGTTCAGTCACTTAGCCTTGTTTCCATATCCTATGCATGAAAACATAGGAACTGGGGTGCAGAAAAATGGCAGCAGGTGCTCTGGACTGATGAGTCAAAATGTGAAATATTTGGCTGTAGCAGGAGGCAGTTTGTTTACTGAAAGACTGGAGAGCGGTACAATAAAGAGTGTCTGTAGGCAACAATGAAGCATGGTGGAGGTTCCTTGCAAGTTTGGGTGTGCATTTCTGCAAATGGAGTTGCAGATTTGGTCAGGATCAATGGTGTCCTCAATGCTGAGAAATACAGGCAGATACTTATCCATCTTGCCATACCATCAGGGAAGCATGTAATTGGCCCCAGATTTATTCTCCAGCAGGGCAAACATGCAGCCAATGTCATTAAGAACTATCTTCAGTGTAAAGAAGAATGAGTCCTAGAAATAATGGTTTGGCCCCACAGAATTCTGATCTCAACATCATGGAGTCTGTCTGCAATTACATACAAAGAAGGAATTGAGACAGCCTACATCCACAGAAAATCTGTGGTTAGATCTCCAAGATGTTTGGAACAAGCTCCCTGCTGAGTTCCTTCAAAAACTGTGTGCAAGTGTACCTAGAAGAATTGAAGACTTGATGCTGTTTTGAAAGCAAGGGGTGGTCACACCAAATATTGATTTGATTTGCATTTCTCTTCTGTTCATTTACTTTCCATTTTGTTAATTGCTTAAAAAAAACGATTAGCACTTCTATTTCTGAACGCATTCTTAATTTACAGCATTTTTTCACACATGCCTAAAACTATTGCACGGTACTGTATAAATCTCATGTCTCTTTTCTTTTGTTCTATTTTTCTAAGAGTGACACAGAATTTTCTATGTTGCCTGTTATCCTATTATGCTGTGTATCTTGTAATCTTAATAATAGAGTTATTTGACCCAAAGATACACTGTGGTAGAACTAAAAATTCTGCATGTAAATATATATGAGGGGGCACGGCCTATCTGCCATTTTTTACATTTTTGTACTAAAACGGTCAGTCCATCTCACTGTGTAAACTCATTTAGTTGGTAACTAGGTGTTCTGGGACTCCTACAGTTGGAACAAGTAAAAAAAACTAATCAGTGTTCATGCTGCAGATGTGATAAAATAATGGTTTACTTATTTTTGTTTAAATCTGAGCCCTCTGTGATCAACTACACTAGCAGCACTCACAGACCACCTCACAGTGTTAGTAGGAAGGGAGTTGCTCTGTACTCCCTGAAGCCAGTGCAGCGTACCATCCTCTCTCTATCTGCTTTGGTAATGCACATTGCACATGTTTGGTAACACACCTGTGTTGCAGCACAGCAGAATGCACCATCGAACATTGTTGTGTGTTACATTGCTAAAAAATGGTCAGGTGTGACATGCAGTGTGCTGAGGTGTTTTTTGGCGGACAAAATAAAATGAATGAGATGCCTTGATGTAAGGCAGGTTAACGGGTAATTTAATATAATGCAAAGGTGTGAAGTCGGAAAAAAAACAATAAAACCAGTATGCTAGAATTAGATGTACAGCATATATATTTTTCTTTTCGGTGACATAGTGTGCATGGGAGATTAATGGGAACATTTCTGTGAAATGTAACTATGAAGAAGACATTTTTGGAAAAAATCTAAAAATTCCATTTAACTTGGGTTCTAGAAACAATCTGCCAGGACCAGACTATGGTTTCTTGTTGGGGTGATTTTAATATGAGCCATAGGGGTTGATTTACTAAAGACATATAGACTGTGCACTCTGCAAGGGTATTTGTGCCAGAGCTTAGTGAGGCAAAGCTTCACTTTACAAAGAATACCCAATCACATGCAAGGAAAAAAAAAAACAGCATTTTTGCTTGCACATGATTAGATGATGGAAGTCAGCAAGGCTTCCCCTCATTTATTAAGCTCTGCAGCAAATGCCCTTCCATATTACAAGTGGACTTGCAAAGTCCACATTCTATTTGCATAGCTCGCAACTGTCCCTGATTTCGAGGGACTGGCCCTCATTTGAAACAAAGTCCCTCTGTCCCTCTTACCTCTTCATTTGTCCCTCATTTTGGTCTGATCTATAAAGATGTATATAAAATGCAATATTTATCTTTAAAAAAGTGTTTCACAGTGCTAGACCTTTCATCCAATTTCTAAATTGCTGCTTTTGTAAAGTTCACAAGCCAGTAATAAGGAATAGTAGTGGTAAAAAAAGCACTTGTGTGTTAAACTAATCTTTTTTTTTGTATAATCTTTATTTAACATTTTTAAGCAGTACAAAAACAAAGAGAAATAATAATTATCTCCAGTCGCAAGACCAATAAATAACATTGATGATAACAGTGAGAAAAGCCAGCACGACATAACATATGTAAAGCCCCCCACTGTCCCAGATATTCGATCTACCTGGACAGGTCCTCTGTCCCCTCCAAAGAAAGGGCAGAGAAGCTTGCATGAAAACCCACCATATATGTAGGAATGTTCCCCTCTGGCCACATCCCCTCCAACATAAATCGGAGGTCGAGGGATAGATTTTAGCAAGGGAGCCTGGCACCGGATACCATCTCCACAACAGCTTATAATTATTCTCTTGTGTCTTGCAGTCCACAGAACTCGAGTGAGTCAAGTGGCATAAATGGTGCAGTTGCTCATCAGTAAACCCACACCAGAGGTCACACTCCCATTCCCTAACAAAGAAAGGTTTAGGCTTAGCTACAGCAAGCAGTTTATAGAGGACTGAAATCATATGAGTAAGGGAGTCTTTAGCAGCCCACAAACTTTCAAAGTTTGTAAGTGTAGACCTAATCTGAGAGGCATGGCGTTGCGATGCAATAAAATCAGCAAGCTGGCGATGCCTCCAGAAATCAAAAGGGAAGCTGCCATATCGATCTCTGAGAGTAGCAAGTGGGACTAGTCTATGGCCCTCCATAAAACGAGACAAGCTGACATCACCATCGCTCACCCAGGGTCCAAAAAATGACCGTTGCTCACCAGGAGGAAACCATGGGAATCCTCACACCGGCGCCAACGGCGGTATTGGGGGTGCCAAAGCCAGGGATGTGTTGAGTCTATCCCAAACTTTCAGGGAATGAGTGGTCAATGGGGACACCCAGACAGAGAGGCCTCTATCCTCTGGAGGAACCCATGGAGTGTATGACAAAATGCGGCCAGCAATCGTTTTTTCTAAGGGAACCCATAACTTTGAGGAAACATGAAACCTCCAATTAGGAATCCTCTGAAGCGCAACTGCTCGGTAATATTGGAAAACATCAGGTATACCCAGGCCACCCATCCGTTTTGACTGCTACAACAATGCCATGGCAAGCTGTGGTCTCTTGCCTTTCCAAACAAACTTGGTAAAGAAGCGCTGAGGTAGGGGCACAGGTACCATCTGCAGGTAAAAGAGTATATACGGGGCAATATTGTCATCTTAATAATATTTGTGCGGCTGACCCATGTAAAGGACACCCTATCCCAAGATTGTAGATCTTGGTGAATCTTCTTAAGTAGGGGAGCATAATTATGTACATACAGGGTATCCAGGCAATCAGTAAGTTGAATGCCCAGGTGTTACATAGAGGGGACACCCAGACAAAAGGGAAAAGCCCCCTTTAAAGTAGTGGCAAGAGTTGGAGGGATGGTGATCGACAGAATTTCAGATTTAGCATAATTAATCCAAAAATTGGTCACTTGACTATTAGCGGACAGTTCTTCCATCAGGTTAGGCAACAAGACAAGGGGGTCCAATACATGAAAAAGGACATTGTCCGCATATGCAGAGAGCTTGTGTTCCATAGAACCCATAGAGAACCCTAATAATCAGATTATCTTGAATTTTCAGGAGCAGCGGTTCCAAGACCAGTGTGAACAGACAGAGAGAGAGCGGGCACCCCAGTCTCGTGCCATTTCAGATGGAGAGCACTGGGGATAGGCAACCATTTACCTTAACCTGTGCAGTAGGGGATGTATATAGCACCAAAATCCAGCACAACATGTGAGGATCAAGCCCCAACCTTACCAGTACAGCATTAAAAAAGTCTCAGTCTACACGATTGGATGCTTTTTCAGCGTCAGTGGAAAGGATCAGATAAGGAGGTAAATGGTCACACATACGGGCCCAATGAATGAGCTGAAGCGCCCTTATAGAGTTGTCTCTAGCCTCGAGACCAATTATGAAGCCTGTCTGGTCAGGGTGAATAATCTGGGAAAGGAGGTGTTTAGGGTGATTGGCAAGGATTTTAGCAAAGAGTTTCAGATCCGTGTTCCATGGTGAAATCGGGCGATAATTCTGGGGAAGAGTGCGATCCTTCCCTTATTTTGGGTACTGTACTGTGGACCAGTGAAGCTTCCTATGGGGATTGTCCATTAGTGGCAAGAGAATTAAACAACTAATCTTTTTTTTGCTTAATTCTCCTTTAAGGGGTTGTGGCAGGGAGTGTGCCCTTAGGTCTATACACTTTTGCTTATTGGTGTCGCTGGGTACCCATCTCAAAAAGTTAGGAGGTATGTATTTGCCTTTAGTAAATCAACCCCAGAGTGTAGCATAATCTGAAACTCAGAACTGCACTGAACCCGTACTACATTTGGCTGTAACATTAAACCACAAACTGTATATATTTTCCTAATCTCACATAAAGTAAGCAGCAGAGCTTTTCTAATGTGAATTGTCAGACTTTCTGTTTCAGTTTGTTATTAATTGCATCCTGATGCATTCATATTAAAAGAGACAGTTATACACAATTGGTGGTCTAGCATACCCAGAATAGCCTTTGTTAAAGGAAATCTGTGCCGAGAAGAAGCAGCCATTCTACTTTGGAAAACGTGGTTGCCCAGTTATCATGCTGATCTGTGGCTTCAATACCTCCTGAGGCATTGAATAGCGCGAATAGCAAAAGGTGCTTGATACGCTTCAAAAATATACAATTGTGCTCAAAAGTTTGCATACCCTGGCATATTTTGTAAGTTATGTTAAGTTTGTGTCCACTAATAATGATTTTAGTGTACTTTTAGTGAAAATATCCTTTTAAAATTTTCGGTGGTGGGGGCCTTTCAGGTAGGCTGAATGGGGCCTCGTGATTTCTAACAGCAGCCCCGCTGATGACACCACTTTAGATGGACTCATAGAAAATAATAATGAGACAGCTTATAGGCAAGAAATTCAACATTTGGTTGAATGGTGTATGGAAAATAATTTAATACTTATTACTGCCAAAACTAAAGAGATAACAGTGAATTAAAGGCGATCAAGAAAGATCAATCATTGCCAGTTATATTACATATATAAAAGTGCAGAAACTATTTGAAGATCCTATATATACAGTGTGTGTATATATATATATATATAGATAGATATAGATCTATATATATAGATCTATATCTATCTATATATATATATATATATATAGATAGATATATATCTATATATATCTATATAGATCGACCTATATATCTATAGATATATCTATAGATATATCTATAGATAGATATATCTATATATATCTATCTATAGATATATCTATAGATATATCTATAGATAGATATATATCTATATAATTTCAGGCCAGTATGGTGGCCTTAAAGTATGGGAGGAGTCCGGGGGGTATTTAAGCAGACCACCCACAGTGGTTTTTTGTCGGTTCCAGTGCACGGTACTACACATCACTAGGAAGCTCTTCCTGGGTCACATCATGTTCGTGAGTCTGTGCATTCGATCGCAAGTGCGTTGCGGCTTCTCCATTCGTGGTCTTTGTCGGTGGTTCCCACTCACTGTTGCAGGTAGGATTCAAACCTTTTCGTAACATATGCAAATCTTGCCATTCGTTATGCTTCCTATCCCGCATTCCTTTCGTTAAAAAACCTGCCTCTGAGTTGTTGTCGGTCATGTCCCGATATCATTTGGCACAGGCGTAGTACGTTCATAGGTTTCTTCTGCCTTACTTGTCATCCCATCTACAAAACATACGATTCATTTGATGATGCAAGCGTCCGAGCCGCTATCGGTTGTTGTCCGATATCACTCGACATAGGCTTCACTGGTTATAGGATTCACTGTCCATGGGGTTGCTGTTTTTTATCCATTTGGAGATGAGCATGTATTGTTTGTACGGGTTCTGTGGCTAATTGAGGTGGTAATTAGACCCACCTGGTGCCTTGCCTGCACCTGGATTAGCCTGGGGGGTTGGGTGGTTGGTATGTGTTCGGTTTCAGAGCAAGGGGTGGCATATACTCTACAACCAATTCGTACCAGATCCATTTGATACTTCTTGCTACTGATTTGTATCGGATTCATTTCATACATTTATAATCGATTTGTATCGGAGTCATCTTTCTTTGCAAACCGATTCGTATCAGATACATTACATACTTTCGAACCATTGTCTATCATGTTCCCCATTCATAAAACTGTCGTTACCACATGTCATAGTTCCTTGCCTTATCCCCACTGCTTCATTAACTTAACGTGTCATTCGCATGTATCCGTACCTAGTCGGTTTCTCAAAAATCACTAACACCCAGTCGTAAAATATTCACACCCCATTGAGTCCAGTCGCACTGGCAACGTAACGACTCGTGTCAGCCTACTGCGTAGACCAATTTGTATCAAGTCACATCGGCGGCACGAACGATTCGTATCCGCGCCACTCACTCACACTTCAGCCAGTACCGAATCTAGTGGCACCAGTGACATAATGTCTTAAATCCTCGGCTCTACATACCACACCCCTCACACTCTTCAGCCCGATCCATATCTAGTCGCATTGGCATGACATCACAGCGGCACAACGATTCGGATCCTCGGCTCTACACACCACACCATGTACTCACTCTTCAGCCTGATCTGAATCTTGTCGCATTGGCGTGACATCGCAGCGGCACAATGATTCGGATCCTTGGCTCTACACTCCACACCATTTACTCACTCTTCAGCCCGATGTGAATCTTGTCGCATCGGCGTGACATCGCAGCGGCACAATGGTTCAGATCCGCGGCTCTACACACCACACTATTTACTCACTCTTCAGCCTGATCCGAATCTAGTCGCATCGGCGTGACATTGCGGCGGACATGATTCAGATCCTCGGCTTTACATTACTCAAATCAGGGGCATAACATACACAACTCACTCCATCTATTCGTATGTTTGTTGCGGTCGGTCATTCCTACATACTCAAATTCCCCTATCTTTATTTTCGCCTTCCTGATAAGGCTGCTTACTTGCAATCGTTGCAAGCACATCTGCAAGTGGCTCTCAAATCGGCCACTCATCTTCTCCAGTGGAAAATCGGCCATTCATCTATTCTCAGACATTTCTTAACATATGCACTTCCCCTCTCCTTGTCTTTTAGCTGAAGCCATGTCGCAGGCCGACAGCGAAGACTTCACCTCTGCCCCTCCATCACCCTCTATGGGTTCAGAAAGCGGCAGCACTCAACCTGCCAGAGTTTGGACCATCCCCAAGCTCACAGCAGAGCTGCGGCGCAGGGGTATTTCCTACCCTGCCACAGCCAGGAAAGCCAAGCTTTTTAGGCTGCTATCCCCACCACCAGCGACAGCCCAACCTGGCACCCTGGCTTCTCCGCAGTCTATATCCTCGACTATTGCTCAGCTCCAAAAAAAGCATCGGCACTTGCAACTACACTCACTGTAAGCTCCTTCATGTTTGCCTCTCATGCCATAAAGTACATCCCAAAGTCACGTGCGGCATTAAGCAGCTACATACATCATGACTAGGCCGCATGCATGCCGGGTTCTACCTATCCTCCCACTCGACCCTCTCCCTGGCCGCCTTTCTCATGCAGGGATGCACCTCAGGATTCCACACCAGCCTTATCACACTGCCAAACACGACCCACAAATGCAAGAACCTACTCCCAGCTACCATCAACGAGTCAGCCATCGGCCTCTTGTTACAAACCAAACTGGACCGAGGGTACACGATCGCCCCTTTTCCAAGTCTACTTTCACCGCGTCAGCCCTGTTGGACTTGCCGAGGGCATGTATTCTAATAAACTTCGTTAGTGTATGATTTGTCTGTGCCTTATTGTTCTCACATCCCAAGTTTGAACTCCCTAATACCCTCAGAAGAATTTTCCCTTAAGTATTCGTCGGCCGACCTAGCCATTCAAGCCATCATTAGCATAGGAGTAGGCGCTTCGCAGTCCAAAGCGGACATCTCAGATGCTTTCAAATTACTGCCCATCGAGCCATCCCTCTCGGATGGCATAGGGCAGTGATGGCGAACCTTGGCACCCCAGATGTTTTGGAACTACATTTCCCATGATGCTCATGCACTCTGCAGTGTAGTGAAGCATCATGGGAAATGTAGTTCCAAAACATCTGGGGTGCCAAGGTTCGCCATCACTGGCATAGGGAATCAAGTGGAAAGGCTTGTATTATTTTGCCACCAAATTGACCTTTGGTCATATATAAAAAAAAAAACAAAAAAACACACAGCCCGTGGCTGTTCGATACTTTTGCCCAGTCCCTTTCCTGGACCCTGTCACAGGCACATTGCCAGAAAGTCATCCGATGACTTTCTGCTCTTCGAAAAACTTGGTGAGCCCCCAGTAGATGTAGACAGCTTAAGAGGGGTAATTTTAATGTGCCCATAGCAGAGAATAAAGTGGAAAGCCTGGCACAGTCCATCACCTGCTTGGGCGTCACGCCAGCCTGCCTCCCGACAAGTTGACCCGTATCAGGTCAGTCGTTCACACCTTTACCCTTACTCGAGGGTGCACCAAGAGACAGCTTAATCTTTGCTGGGCATGCTCGATTTCACCATGAGAATCATCCCTTAGGAGCGGTCCTTCATCTCGCCCCTCTTAGTTTTCCTCTCGCAAGATCCCGACCAAATTCCTAGACTAGACACAGCAGCAATAGCGGATTTGTCAATGTGGAACGAATTTCTCACAAACAGGAATGGCATATCTATGTTCATTCCGTCAGCATCCTCTTCTTCACCTCGGGTAGCCACGGACGCCGCAGCCTCTACAGGCTTTGCGGCAATTTTTGGCCATCATTGCTTGTAGGGCCATGGCCACCAGAAATCCTCCTGATCCTCGGGTTCAGTCAGTCCTTCTCACTATTCGAACTCTACCCCCATTGTGGCTGCAGCTCAAGTCTGGCAGCACCTGGGCAGGGCAAACAGTGACGTTTGCCACAGACAATCAAGCCACAGCCAATATCATAAATAAAGGCAGGTCCAAATCGCTAGCCAACATGTACTTCAGGCTGGTGCAACTATCCCTGCAGCATCAGTTCAAAGTGCACTGCATCTATATCACGGGCAAGTGCAATGTCTTGGCCGACGCACTATCCCGCTTTAACTTTGCGTCAATCGTTTCGTAGGAACCTGGAGCCGACCAGACCACATCTCTTATCCCACCTTGGTCACAGCTGACACTGGATTAAAACAACACCTACACGATGCAACCCACCTTCTAAATCAGTCGTTATCCCGCAACACCCTGAAGGCCTATTGTACTGCCTGGAATTCCTACGACAGGTTCCTAGCCCTAAACCCCGGGGCAGTGTTGGGAGATCTTAAACACATCCTGGCTTTCATATCATACTGCCACACGCAGCTGGCTCTATTACATAATACCATCAGACTCTACTTAGCTGGCATCCAGCATTTCGTCTCCTTACAGGACCCTACCAAGCCATCCTTGTATTCTGCCCACGCAGTCAAAACCATCCTACGCGGTATCCACAGGCAGCAACCCCAAACTAGTAGCAAGCGCCAACCCGGCACCACCTTCAGAGACATGTCTACCATCCTGTCACATTCCCCCTTGGGGTTACTGCCCAGCCTGGTCATTCAAGCAGCTATCTACCTGGCCTTTTATGGCTTCTTACGTCCGAGCGAGTTCACCGTCACCAGCCCAGGCTGTTAGGTACTACTCAGAAGCCGTTTGACACACCATCAGATTCACGCCATCCTAGTGTCCAGTCCCGGGGAAGATATCAAGCTATTCCAGACTCACAACGCCTGTTGCCCAGTGGCCATTCTAGACCAGTCATTATCTCATCTGCCTGACCTATCGGAGTCTAGCCCATTGCTACCTTTCCTTACCAACCCTCTGAGTGGTAGCTAGTTCATCAGACACATTAGGATCCTCTTGCTTAACTTAGGCCTTGACCCCAGCCAATAATCTGGACATTCCTTTCGGATCAGAGCAACGTCAGCAGCATCACAACACGGGGTACCGGACCATGTCATCAAGAAAATGGACAGGTGGAAATCTGCTTGCTTTGCCCAAAACCTTCTGAATACGCAAGAAGAAATATTTCAAGCCTCCAGCAAGCTTGCCCTGTAGTACGTTACCAGCTCAATTAAATAATTACCTCCCTATCCAAGTGTTTTGCACCCTTCTCTTGGCATAGCGTCCAGCAGACCAGGGCACACTTCAGGTCTACTTTATGCTTATAGTCTTGTGGCATGTTTATGTGGTTCACATCTCTCTGGTCATAGGGCTCCGACCATAAAAAGGAAGGCCAGTATGGTGGCCTGAAATTATGGGAGGAGCCCGGGGGGGGTATTTAGGCTGACCACCCACAGTGGTCTTTTGTCGGTTCCAGTGTGCGGTACCCACCCACCCATTCCCCTTCTCAGGGCACTTCTCTTGAATACACTTCCTCTACATCAATCCACTCACTTATCTTGGGTATGCCCCCTTCTCTTGGTTTACCGTCCAGCAGACCAGGGCACACGTCAGGTCTACTTTTATGTTGTTAGTCTTGTGACGTGTTTATGTGGTTCACATCTCTCCTATAGATAGATAGATATATATATATATATATATATATATATATATATATATATATATATATATATATATATATATATATATATATATATCATCCAAAAATAAAGTCATTCTTTGGCCATAACAGAACAATGTACCACTGGCCAGCAGTGAATAATCTGCTCTGTTCTCCCCAGTGAAGTTGTCCCTGCTTCTGTATTCAAAAGGAATAAGGGCTTAAATGTTTGTAATATATTAGGCTTCACACAGTATTATAAGGGTGTGCCGCATGATCTACAGTACTAAAAATCAACTATAGGGGATTTATTTTTCTATGCTCCCAGGTGACTAAATGATCTAATGCTAATGACATGTCACGATGATGGTGCGTAGCGCCAACTTGTACCCAAGTGAATTATATTTTTCCATGCCTTATAGCATAAAAATCTGTACAGAGAAGTCAACTAAAGTTAAATTGTGTTCTTTTTCTAAACACATTCTTTTTCACACAGAGAAACAACTTTCATATTTATTTTTGTGATATTGACATTTAGTTTTTTTTCCCTAAAGGTTCTACAATCAATAGAATAATGTAAAACACTTTAGTTTGTATGTGTAACACAAGAGAGAATAAGAGCTACCAATTCTTAATTGTGGTGGCTGCATTAGTTTTATTTTTTACGTTTTTTTTCCTCTTTATTTTCACACTTCCTGTCTTAGGATGGCTCCAGTTATAGCAAATTATTTTTTCTTCCTTTTGGGATAAAGGTTTTACATGAATGAATTAAAGCTGATTATTGTAAGCTGGCCACTGTTAGGGCCAGTTCACATGCAATGTCTGTGCGATGGGAACTCAGCCATACAGATAGTATGGCTGAATTTGCATCGCATTCGGGCCAAACTCGCACAGGACCCTTGTTTGGTCCGCAGCAGAATCAGATCGCATGGGTGTTCAGACCCATGCGATCTGATTCCTGTCTGAATTTGCAGTTCGCTCTGAGATATGCAAACTGATTTGGGGGTGTCATTAGCTTTCTATTGAGACTCTCAGCAGTTCGCATATGGCAGTGTGAGTTGTATGTGATTCGGGAACCCGCACTGGATTCGTAGGGTTCCCACATCGCTGCAGTGTGAACCGAGCCTTATGGCCTGTACACACGATCGGACATTGATCGGACAACAAAATGCATGGATTTTTTCAGACGGATGTTGGCTCAAACTTGTCTTACATACACACGGTCACACAAAGTTGTTGGAAAATCCGATCGTTCTAAACGCGGTGACGTAAAACACGTACGTCGGGACTATAAACGGGGCAGTAGCCAATAGCTTTCGTCTCTTAATTTATTCTGAGCATGTGTGGCACTTTGTGCGTCGGATTTGTGTACGCATGATCGGAATTTCCAACAATGGATTTTGTTGTTGGAAAATTTTATAGCGAGCTCTTAAACTTTGTGTGTCGGAAATTCCAATGGAAAATGTGTGATGGAGCCTGCACACGGTCCTATCACACATTTTCCATTGGAAAATCCGACCGTGTGTACAGGGCATTAGTGTTAAATGGTTTGTTCCAACACCCAATTGTCACTTTGGCTGGACAGCTTGGTCTGTTAAAGGAAGTTGAAAAATGTAAGACTTACTGGCTGTATTACCAAGTCAAAATGAAGGAATAAAGCTTAAAAAAACAAAAACGAATACATCCACCACAACTAAGCATTGATAAGCTGAAATATAAATAATTTTTGTTTTTGGGTTTAGAACCGCTTGATGTTTAGATGATTATGTTTTTATTCTGGGATTTCAGCAGGACCCAACAACATCAAAACTTCTTTGTTTCACCCAAATTGCTTTAGCCATTCTCAGCAGGACTTAATGGGGAGAAGACTGAAAGCTGATTGGGTCATTTGTTAATATCTGACCTTCATCTAATGTTTATAGCTAGACTAGGAAAAAATAAATCAGATAGTAGATTATTCATGGAATAGCTTTTTAACCTTGAATGACCTGATGTACTAAAATTCATCTCATACCCTGGTATAAAACTACTTGAGTTTATTTAATGTTTCTTACATAAAATGAATGTGCATATTAAATGTACCTGTACAGAAACTCCTAAGCCTGAGTCATGAGTGCACAGTTTCCAGTTGGGATTCCAGTGCAGACCATGCTATGTCATACTTGAACTCAGACTTTGTTCAGGAATGCTAATACAGTGCCCATTTTCAGAACAGACCTGGGTTCTCCCTTTTGTACCTGGAACAGTTCTAGAAGATCCTGGATAACAGACAGCAGTCTTCCTTCTTGCTTATCAAGAAGGAACTTGGGACTTGAGGCCGCAGTGCAGGAGTGCCTACAAACGAAGGAAGAGAAGATGTGTTTCTTAATTGCACATTCTTAATTATCTTCCATTTGCGCCAAATAAAGGATAATTTTTTAACACTGAATAATGACTCTCTTGTATGTGAGATATTGGATGCATTAAATGTGGCTCCTGGATTTCAATAGGTTCACATATGTCATTTCTACATGTGTTTGTTAGTAAAAAATATATTGGAATATGTTATTTTAATTTAATTAGTGATTAACCTGAAGTTAAAGACTATGCTACCCCGACATTTCATATTCCTGATATATGCCCGTTGAACCACATACTTGTGTTAAAAAGTATCCTGTTTTCTTTGTATTGCTTCCTTTGTGTGAAATGCCTGGTGATTCTGCCAGTCCACCTGCTTCCCTATTAAAAGAACAAAAAAGAAAGGAATTTACACTGAATATATACACAGTGCTCAGCATAAATGAGTACACCGCTTTCAATATCTCAATAAACACCAGAACAATTTCCAAACTTTTGACAAAACTGAGTTTTATAGAATATTTGTTTAGCTCATTACATGAAAGAAGTAAGGTTAATAATATAACTTAGATTACAAAATCTTCAGTTTTACTCAAATTAGTTGATGCAGAAATCAATACACTCCACAACAAAAACTACTACATCTAGTATTTTGTATAACCATCATGATTTGTAAGGACAGCAAGAAGTCTTCTAGGCATTGAATGAACGGTGACATATTGCAACATCTATCTTTTTCCATTCTTCGAGAACCACCTCTTTTAGAGCCTGGATGCTGGATGGAGTGTGATGCCCAACATGTCTCTTCAGAACTCCCCATAGGTGTTCGATTGGGTTCAGATCAGAAGACATACTTGCCCACTGATTCACTCACACCCTGCTCTTCTTCAGAAATGCAACAGGGGCCTTAGCTGTGTGTTTTGGATCATTGTCATGTTGGAAAAGTGCACGACAACCAAGGGCACGGAGTGATGGTAGCCCCTTTTCTTTCAATATAGAGAAGTACATCTGTGAATTCATGATACCATCAATGAAATTCAGCTCCCCCAAACCAGCAGCACCCATGCAGCCCTACAGAAGGACACTGCCACCACCATGTTTCACTGTAGGCACCATGCATGTTTCTTTGTACTCCTCACCTTTGTGACACACAGTTTTGAAGCCATCAGTTCCAAAAACAGTAGTCTTCTTCTTTTATAGCATGGACTCTGGCAAATTCTAGGTGAGCTTTTTTTGTGCACAGGTTTTAGGAGAAGCTTCGTTGACGACTCCCATGCATGCCATTCCTCTGCAGTGTATGCCATATTGTGTCATGGGAAACAATCAACCGTTTGGCTTTCTACTTCTTTAGCTAACTGCAGTGAACTTGCATTTTCTTCAACCCTTCTCATCAGAAGACGCTCCTTTCGAGGTGTTACCTTCTGTGGACGGCTTGTACGTCTCTGTGAGATGGTTGCAGTTCCATCTTTGTTAAATTTTTGTATCACTTTTGCTACAGTATTCTGAGTGTAAAGTAAAGCTTTGCTGATCTTCTTGTAGCCTTCACCTTTCTTTTGTAAAGAAATTATTTTCTTTCTCAGGCCTTGTAACATATCTCCTCAATGTGGTGCCATTACTTACAGCATGAAATGGGAAGAGTTTCTTTGTTAAGTAACACCCTTTTATAATCAACTGTCTGCTGGACACCTGCTTAATTAATAATTAGACTTACCTGTAGTTGAATTTTTGTTTATTAGGATATTGTTGTCTAAAATTTAGCTTTGCTCCTAAGACTTTCATTGAGGTGTATTCATTTTTGCAATCAGGGTCTTGGATGAATTTGTTAGGAACAATACTTTATTGTGTGTGCAAGTTAACAAATCTTTGCTGCAATCAATGGCCCATATTTGTAGGAGTAGTTTGTAGTATAGTGTCCCATAGAAAATGTTTATTCTGAAAAAAAAGTAAAGGTTTTCTGACAAATCTGTTGGGGTGCACTTATTTATGCTGAGCACTGTGTTTATATATATATATATATATATATATATATATATATATATATATATATATATATATATATACACAGCGGGTAAAATAAGTATTGAACACGTTGACATTTTTCTAGGTAAATATATTTCTAAAAGTGCTATTGACAGGAAAATGTCACCACCCACATGTTGGTAACAATCCATGCAAGCCAAATAAGTTCACAAATTAAATTATGTGTAATAAAATGGAATGACACAGGAAAAGGGTATTGAACACATGAAGAAAGGGAGGTGCAAAAAGGAATGGAAAGCCAAGACACCAGCTGAAATCTATCAGTAATTAGAAAGCAATCCTGCCCCTTGTCAGTGCAAATTGATATCAGCTGCTTCAGTCTCAACTAATGGCCTATAAAAAATGTCTCATTACCAAGGTGTCACACAAGAAACATCTCATGATGGGTAAAAGCAAAGAGCTCTCTAAAGACCTTCACAACCTTATTGTTGCAAAACATACTGATGGCATTGGTTACAGAATGATTTCTAAACTTCTGAATTTTCCAGTGAGCACTGTTGGGGGCATAATCTGGAAGTGGAAAGAACACAATTTCACCATAAACCGTCCTTGACAAGGTGCTTCTTGCAAAATTTCTGACAGAGGAGTGAAAAGAATTATCAGAAGAGCTGTCCAAAAGCCAAGGGCCACTTGTGGAGAGCTTGAGAAAAGATCTGGAATTAGCAGGTACAATTGTTTCAAAGAAAACAATAAGTAATCATTTACACAAGCCTGTGAAATACTGGGAGAATATTGTCCGGTCAGATGAGACCAAAATTCAACTCTTTGGATGCCATAATACACACCATGTTTGGAGGTCAAATGACACTGCACATCACCCCCAAAAACACCCCCATACCAACAGTAAAGTTTGGAGATAGGAACATCATGGTGTGGGGTTGTTTTTCAGCATTCAGTACTGGCAAACTTCATATCACTGAAGGAAGGATGAATGGAAAAATGTACCAAGACATTCTTGATAACAATCTACTGCCATCTACCAGAATGATGAAGATGAAACGAGGGTGGACATTTCAGCAAGACAATGATCCCAAACACAAAGCCAAGGAAACTCTCAATTGGTTTCAAAGAAAGACAATAAAGCTGTTAGAATGATCCAGACAATTACCTGACTTAAATCCAATAGAAAATCTATGGAAAGAACTAAAGATCAGAGTTCATTGTAGAGGCCCACAGAACATTCAAGATTTGAAGACTGTGTGGAAGGATGAGCCAAAATCACACCCGAGCAATGCATGCGACTAGTTTCTCCATAAAGGAGGCGTCTTGAAGCTGTCATTACCGACAAAGAATTTTGTACAAAGTATTAAACAAATTTCAGTTAGCGTGTTCAATACTTTTTCCCTGTTTCATTCCATTTTAGTACTGAATTACTTAATTTCTGAACTTATTTATTTTGGTTTCTTTGTATGGACATGTGTTCTTTGTATTGCATGTGTTTTTAACGACATTTAGAAAAATATTTACTTTGAAAAATGATGACGTGTTCAATACTTATTTTACATAGTTACATAGTAGGTGAGGTTGAAAAAAGACACAAGTCCATTAAGTCCAACCTATGTGTGTGATTATGACAGTATTACATTGTATATCCCTGTATGTTGCGGTCATTCAGTGGCCTATCTAATAGTTTTTTTAAACTATCGATGCTCCCCACTAAGACCACCACCTGTGGAAGGGAATTCCACATCCTTGCAGCTCTTACAGTAAAGAACCCTCTACGTAGTTTAAGGTTAAACCTCTTTTCTTCTAATTTTAATGAGTGGCCACGTGTCTTGTTAAACTCCCTTCCGCAAAAAAAGTTTTATCCCTATTGTGGGGTCACCAGTACGGTACTTATGAATTAAAATCATATCCCCTCTCAAACGTCTCTTCTTCAGAGAGAATAAGTTCAGTGCTCGCAACCTTTCTTCATAACTAATATCCCCCAGACCCTTTATTAGCTTAGTTGCCCTTCTTTGTACTCGCTCCATTTCCAGTACATCCTTCCTGAGGACTGGTGCCCAGAACTGGACAGCATACTCTAATTCCCTTTAATTTCACAGCCGTTGTTGGCCGTGTAGTCTGCGGAGCTTCTGTCGCTAGAGATCGGGTCAGATCGGCTTCCAAAAAGGTATGTATACTCATTTTTTCTTTACAGGGATAGAGAGGTTAGTGTTAGATCCGTGGTGTCTATAATTCTTAATTCTATTAACAGGAGTGTGCAAGGTTGTAAAAGAAGTTTAGATGACCGATATGAAGAGAATACTCAAGCTCACTATAAAGAAGTATTATGAAAATAGGCTATATTTGCCAAAAAAAATCTTTTTTTGTTTTCTCCACATGCATGACTTTAACAATGGAACATACAATCAGTATACAGATTAATTATGGAATTCATCCCTCTAAATGTAGTCATGGCTTGGATCTGTAGATACAACTTTCTTTGTCATCTGAAATTCTCACTTGATATAAAGATATCAATAAGAATTTTGAATTAGTTTAAAAAATATGGAACAAATGGGATATAAAAATGTTAGTATTTCACAAATTACTTTTATTAAAAGGTTACAGTAACTTCAGCTGTGCACTGAAATATATTATGGTATTCCATATTAAAGAGATTTTCACATCAACCATAGCCAACGCAAATGGTGCAAGTCTTCCCTGGCCACTTCCGGTACCTTCAAGGCCTGGGGAGCAACTGGGTCTCTTTGGAGCACACAACTGCTGCGCCTTATCTGGCTTCTTTTACACCAGGGACATTTTGTATGCTTGTAAGGGGGGCAGGGAGAATCAGTAGTGCAAGATGGATTCTTTTCAACCGAGTGCTGCCAATTAAGAGGCCATTGTCAGTTATGTGTGCAAATTGCTTCCCCTCCACCTTCCATAGACATAAGCTTACATGTTCACCTATGGCTAAAATGTTGTATCACAGTTTTCCATTAGAAAGATTATCTGGCTGCTGGATTGTGCGTGCAGTTAGCCAGCCACCATATAATGTCTTTAAGCCACTTTAGCTTAGCTAAATGATATCTGACCCTTAAACCGATTAACAGAACCTTCACTTCTCATTTTTTCCAGTTTTTCATAATTGGCCCTGTTATTGTCTCATTGATTGGCCACAATAGCCATCTCCCATGATTATATTCATGTTTTCCATTTTTAGTGTAGGATTTAAACGCCTATAATTATCACATAGCAGGTTGAACTTTTGCTTCCTTACTGCAAGCTTAACTGAAACATCTTGGTGCTTGGCCGGATCTGTACAGATTTATCATACGTAGTTTTAATATTTCAGGATATACAATTAATAATCCCCTTGCCTGTTTTATGTCATCACAGTTGTAAGCTGTGTATCTCATTTGCCAAAGGTTAACTGGAAGTCTGACTCACTTTCCCAATATTTTAAACTCCTTCTTAACGATTGGACTCTAGCTGTATGACTTAAAACTTTTGCCTGCCCTTAGCCAACATTTTGTTGGCTAGCATTTTTACTATGGCAGCTAGATGATGATGCTAAAGTTCTTTCCATGCTTTGGAAATATTTGGGTTAATGCAACAGTCAGAAGATTGTGTTTTGCTCCTTGTTAAAATGTACTTTAAACATTAGTCATTCATTGTGGGAGAATTTATCAGGAAAATACTGTCCCTGAAATATAAACTTGCTGTTCCCCGGACAAAACAAAGAACATTCTGCTTTGTGTTTAGTCCAAGGCTTATTTTAAAAAGTACATTTGCACCTGAATTATTTATTATGTTTGATGTTTAAATGATTTAATGCTTAAACAGCTGTTTTGTAGTAAGAGAAGAACCATATTGTGGGGTTGCTCATATTGGTTGTATCCCCCAAAGGCTACATCTCTTTACCCCATGCACAGCCTCTGGAGGCACTTTGATACCCAAAGCAGTGTTTTGATATCAGAAAGTACAGAAGGGAGGGTAACAGCACTAGTTGAGCTAGTGATTATGCAGAAGTTGAAGTCATTCTTGATACTGCAAGTTTGGATGGCATGTCTGAAGAAACAAATCAGGGACCTTGCATGTCATTGCGCAAAGGGATTGGGGTGCTTTGAAGCCTTTACACATACAGCACAGGAGAAATGTCCAGAAACCCCTTATTGCCACTAGAAAAGCCAGTTTTGCATCGCAGAGTGCTCCCTTGTTTGCATTAGTCAATCTGCATACATAAGATATCTACAACAGAATATGGAAGATTGACTCAATTGGATGTATATATACATATGAGAGCAGCATCAACAGATGCACATATGTGGCTTATCCATTATGTGATGTAGCATTGAGAGAGCACACATTAAAGGCCACTGTTTAGTTCTAAATTCCTCCACTGGATAATACAACAATTTGGAAGATTGCTCATACAGTATCTTTTTGGATTGGGAATAAGCTTTGCTATGAACACACAACAAGATGTGGATTGCACTCATGTTTGTGGGTTCAGCTTTCTCAAAAGAACATCTATGAAACAGGGAGGTGTTGGCTGATATGTATTTTAACCATTTCTTGGCCAAGATTTTATTACATGTTGAACTTGAGATGTCCATATAGCAATACATTTTGTAAGGAGTTTTTGCAACTATATTGATGTTCATCAGCAGTTTGTTTGTTTTTGCTTTTCATTTAGATGGTGTAGATACAGACTGGTTGTTTGAGTCAGAACCATTTTTTTGACTTTAGTGTTGGCATAGTGATTGATTACTGGTGACTCCTCCACTATGCTCCTTCTTCCTCTTTTGAAACTAGCTTAAATGAAATATTGTTGGTAAACCTTGAGGCTTTTAAGAAATGGCAATGTTGCATACCGCAGTGTGTTGATGTCAATGTCATTCCAAAAAGTCAACCATGACATACCTGGAAGACCCCTAAAATAATGAGACGTGTTCCTCAGTAAACTCTATCTCGTTGAAATATTTAATGGTGTGTGTACAATACTACTACTGTAAAATTGCATCTATTGCCTATATAGTTGCATTTTACTGTTTTCAATTTAAGCATCCTTCATGCCCAAAAGAATTAACATCGGTGAAGTGGATTCTCAGCTTCTTACACAACTTCCCTATACATTTAACCTTAAACTGAGTAGAGGGTTCTTTACTGTAATGCAGAATAAACGCTGACATTTTTTCTGACGGAGTTCCGCTAAAACGGACTTGCCTACACACGATCACACCAAAGTCCGATTAGAACACGATGACGTACGATGGGACTAGAAAAAGGAAGTTCAATAGCCAGTAGCCAATAGCTGCCCTTGTGTCATTTTTGGTCCGTCGGAATAGCATACAGACAAGCGGTTTTCCCGATAGGAATTGATTCCGTCGGAAAGTTTTAAAACATGTTCTATTTCTAGGTCTGTCAGAATTTTCGTAAGAAAAAGTCAGATGAAGCCCACACACGATCGAATTATCCAATAGAATGATTCCATTAGACCTTTTCTGCCGGAAAGTCCGGTCCTGTGTACGCGGCATAAGAGCGGCAAGGATGTGGAATTCCCTACCACAGGCGGTGGTCTCAGCGGGGAGCTTCGATAGATTCAAAAATTATTAGATAAGCACCTGAACGACCACAACATACAGGGATATACAATGTAATACTGACATATAATCACACACATAGGTTGGACTTGATGGACTTGTGTCTTTTTTCAACCTCACCTACTATGTAACTATGTAAAATAAGTATTGAACACGTCACCATTTTTCTAAGTAAATATCTTTCTAAATGTTGGTAAAAACACATGCAATCCATACATACAAAGAAACCAAAATAAATAAGTGCATAGGTTTAACTTGATGAACTTGTGTCTTTTTTTAACGTCACCTGCTATGTAACTATTTAGTGTTTCTTTAGTCCTTATTTATGTTATGGCAACAAGCACAATTTAAACATTTGCAATTGGGTAGAATGCATACTTCAAGATCTTGTACAAACAGAAGTCAACAAATGTGGGAAAAAAACACTACTCACAGATGAAAATATTTTTGACCCTGTCTAAAAATATAACATTTTCAACAAATGGGTTTGGTGTTTAATGTGATGTAATAATGTAGTACCTTTTAGATTAATTAGGCCCATGTGGTGCCTGAAGAAGTTAATCGGTTAAGCAGCGATTACAGCATGGCGACCAATTTTCTTCATATTCCAAAGCTGCTGCATCCTTGAAAAACTGATATAAGAAATATATTGCTTTGCTTTAACAAAGTGAAAACAGATGAAGGAATTTGGATAATTTTGCAGTTATGATATGAACATAAAGAAAATATTAACTCGAGTTCTTTTTTCATAGTGTGTGTAGTACACACAAATTGGAATTCGCAGGTGTGCGGAACTCCCATTGTCCTAATAAATAAACACATTTTATACATTTAGACTTGCAGAAACTGCCTTGTCTGGGCAACTTTCAAATTAAAACTGAAGCGTATCTCCATAAAAAAATAGGAAACACAGAAAGACTTTGGTTTACTTCCACTATGTGAATTTAACACTTTTGGTCATTATTTAGTTTCCTGTATACATTCTCTAGTGACACACCCACTCTGATTCAAGAATTCATAAGTGAACATTCTTAAGGGCAGAGCCAATTAGAATTCACTTTGTTGATGGCAAACCAGTAAAAGATCATTTCTGAATTATTTTGAATGCTATAGGTTACTGCAGTTAATGTATATGGAAATAAAGTTTTTAACACATTAAGGGCCAGTTCACACCAGACGCAGTTCCGTTCAGTTCCTTGTGCTTTTTTCTGCACAAAAATGCATGCACAGTGTTTTCAATGTATTCCAATGGCTCTAGTTCACACCATGCAGTCAGTTTCTGGTGCAGAAACTAACCGGAAACTGACTGCATGGTGTGAACTAGAGCTATTGGAATACATTGAAAACCTTGTGCATGCATTTTTCGTGCAGAAAAAAGCACATGGAACTGAACGGAAGTGCGTCTGGTGTGAACTAGCACAACAGACATCGATAAGGTTGTCTACATCAAGGTGATCTCTTTCACATGATAATTTTAAAATAACTGAAAAGTATATCATGGAGATTTACTAGAACTGGAGCACTCAGAATCTGGTGCAGCTGTGTGAAGCCAATCAGCTTCTAACTTCGGCTTGTTTAACCACTTGGCAACCAGCTTGTTCCCGCGAATCGCCATAACTGTACATTGGCTCCTTTAAGAGCCATAGCAGGTGCGCGTGCCCACTGCACGGCCGGGATGCATGTCCGCCGGCCACCCACGATCATGGGCACGAGAGCCAGATCGGGGATTTGTGTGTGTGAAAACACAAATCCCCGTTCTGACAGGAGAGGAGAAACAGATCGTCTGTTCCTAGTAATTAGGAACAATGATCTGCCTCCTCCTCTAGTCAGTCCCATCCCCCCACAGTTAGAAACACACATGAGGGAACACATTTAACCCCTTGATCGCCCCCTAGTGTTAACCCCTTTCCTTGTCAGTGACATTTACACAGTAATCAGTGCATTTTTATAGCACTAATCACTGTATAAATGTCAGTGGTCCCAAAAATGTGTCAAAAGTGTCTGATCTGTCCGCCGCAGTCCTGCTAAAAATTGCTAATCACAGCCATTACTAGTAAAAATAAATACATAAAATGGCATAAATCTATCCCCTATTTTGTAGACACTATAACTTTTGTGCAAACCAATCAATACACGCTTATTGTGTTTTTTGTTTTTTTTTACCAAAAATATGTAGACGAGTAAATAAAATTGTTGCTCTTTTTTTTGTTTATAGTGCAAAAAATAAAAACTACAGAGGTGATCAAATACCACCAAAAAAAAGCTCTATTTGTGGGAAAAAAAGGACGTCAATTTTTTTTGGGTACAGCATCACACGCCGTTTTGCAAAAAATGGCCTGGTCATTAAAGCGGAGTTCCGCCTAAAAATAAAAATCAGCAGCTGCAAATACTGCAGCTGCTAACTTTTAAAATAAGGACACTTACCTGTCCAGGGCGCCCACAATGTCCTCATCCGAAGCTGACCCGTCCCTCAGCTCTGGTTGGAGGTGCCGGCATTGCTAGTAAGAGAATCAGGAAGTGACTTCACAGCCCGTTCCCTACTGTGCATGCTCTAGTCGCACTGCACGTTGAATGGTCCCTGCTGTCTTCTGGGACCTGTGTGTCTCACAGAAAACAGCGGGGGGGGGGGGCAGAGGAGGGGTCGGACATGGCGTAGATCGCCGCAGGGTTCTGCGGCGATCTTTCACCGGAAGTGGGAGCAAATACCTGTATTAGGCAGGAGGAACCTGAACAGCGGAAGTTCCATTTTTGGGTGGAACTCTGCTTTAAGGGGGAAAATCTTCTGGGGCTAAAGTGGTTAAATAAACTTTGCCAATAAAACCCGGAAGCTGGTTGGTTTCTTTGCAGAGCTGCACCAGATTTTGCACAATTCAGTTTCAGTGAATCTGCCCTATATGGTTCCTTAATTTCACCTTTTGCACCTGTTACCCCCTTGTGGACAAATTTCATTGTAACATTTCTGCTATGGGCTTGTCTTTTCATTAATAACTATTTCTTTGCTTAAAGTGGATGTACACCCTGTACAACCACTTTTACCTACAGGTAAGCCTATATTATATCTACTGAAAACGTTTTTTGAACGCTTGGGAAGCAGGATTTTTAGGGCAAGAATGAATTAGGGCTGATGATGGTTAACTAAGATTTAAAAAGGAGTAATAAAATACTATGAAATGGAGGTAAAATTTAAAAATGACCCTACATATAATGTCCTGAAGGCACCATCCCAATAGTAAATCTCAAATGTAATGCAAAAATTTATGGGATTTGAATATGACCCCCTCAGGAAACCATACACAACATATGACACATCAACACACAAATATATCAAATTACAAATTATTATCTAATCAAATGCTGTGATTAGGGAGCGGGGGGCAGGGCCGGGTTGCCCGAGCTGTGTCAATAGACACAGACAGGGTGGCTCGAGAGCGAGCCCTCATGGAAAGCAGCTTTACATGGGGCACTTGCTGAAGAGGAGGGGCCTGGAGCACCAGCGGGGGAACCCAGAAAAGGAGGATCGGGGCTGCTCTGTGAAAAGTCATTGCTCAGAGCAGGTAGGTATACCATGTTTGTTATTTTAATAAAAAAAGAAATAAAAAATTAAGGTTTAATGTTACTTTAAAGCTGAAGTCGAGGAAAAAAAATACCCTTGCGGTGAGGCTCCAGGCTACCATTATAAAATAACTTTAATACCTTAGCGCCGACCGTACGCACATATGTGGCCTCGACTTTAAGGGGTTATCCCGGGATAATACCTGCAGCTGCAGGCATCATCCCGGTACCGTTTTTTAGAGCGGGCGGTCGGCTCTTTAGGGATAACAACCGATGCGACTAAAAGCCACTCGGCTGTTATTCTGAATTAGCGAGAGGGGGCGTCCCCCCTCTCGCCGCCTTCTGCCGCTCTTCCCAGGCTTCCCGTCCCACCAGGAGACCTGATCCACGATCCGGAACTTCCGCCAGATAGAGTGAGACTGGAATGAAGCCCGAGATGGCTTTGTTCCAGTCTCCTATGTAAACACAAACAAATAAATAAGAAATCATTTTATTTTTTTAAAGCGCCCCTTTCCCCGCGAGCTTGCGCAGCAAAGAAAACGCATGCGTAAGTTGTGCCCGCATATGTAAACGGTGTTCAAATCACACAAGTGAGGTATTGCTGCGATCGTTAGAGCGAGTGCAATACTTCTAGGAAAAGACCTCCTCTGTAACTCTAACCTGGTAACCGTTATTTAGCGTCGTTCCACGAGGGTGTGCAATTTCAAAGCTTGACATGTTAGGTATCTATTTACTCTGCGTAACATCATCTTTCATACTATACAAAAAAATTGGGCTAACTTTACTGTATATATTTTTTTTAATTCATGAAAGTGTCTTTTTTCCAAAAAAAGTGCTTTTGAAAGAGCGCTGCGCAAATACCATGTGACATAAAATATTGCAACGATCACCATTTTATTCTCTAGGGTCTCTGCTAAAAATATATACATAATGTCTTTGACACAGAGTACCCTCACTTACAGTGCAGGACTGCTGGAGTGAATAAATAAAATGTCATGTCGACAATGAAGTTAAAAAGTTAAAGGGAAACAATGCAAGGCACTGCCCCCACTGCTGGCACACAGCAAACACTACCCCACAGTGATTGAAAGCCATAGAAGTTAAAAATAACAGTTGTATTGTTTAAATGAATGATTGTTATGATAAATAATACATATTATGGCTTAGTGAATTGAGCCTATATAACAGTGATGGCGAACCTTGGCACCCCAGATGTTTTGGAACTACATTTCCCATGATGCTCAACTACACTGCAGAGTGCATGAGCATCATAGGTAATGTAGTTCCAAAACATCTGGGGTGCCAAGGTTCGTCATCACTGCTATAGAATGTTTTTTGGACCAAACAAAAAAATCCTTGAAATAAAAAACCCTCTAGTAGCTAGAATCTAGCTTCATCTACAGCACTGTTTAACCCCTTTCATACAAAAAGTCACCAGTTTTAAAATACTAGAATATGTATAGTAAAATGAACATAAGTTCACCCCATGGAAATTGTTGGGTTTTTCATCATATTTGAACAGGCAAACATTGGATCTTCATTCAGCAGTGCCTTACAGTTAAAAGGTGATATACCTTAACAACTGACACATAAAATCATTCCGCTGAAAGGAAAATAATCTGCAAGTGTTATTGATTTCAAATGACTGCTAATTTATCCAGGACAAGCTGGCTGAGAAAATTCAACCCAAGAGCTGACCATACAATTCAAAAAAAATTTCCAAAGACCCCATCATTTCAATACGGGACCGGCAGCTAACTCTTTCAACAGTTGGTGTCAAAGTGCATGCATCTACAATCAGAAAGAGATTGCACCAATTTAACCTGCATGCGGATGAATACACTTTGCCATTGAACATATATACAATGGCCATGCCTTCTGGAACACTGTGCTGTGGACTGATGAATCTAGGATAAAGATGTCTGGCCACAGTAACAGTAGACCTATATGGTGTAAAATGAAGAGCATTTTAGGAGAAGAACCTTATACCAACTGTGAAGTATGGTGGCAGGAATGTTAGGGTTTACGTTGGCTTCGCCTGAGCAGCTTGCAGTCATCGAGTCAACTATGATTTCTGCATCATATCAAAGTGGACTTGATAAAAATGTGGGGCCGTTTGTACAAAAGTTGAAGTTAAACTGGATATGAGTCTTTCAACTTGATAATGATCTGAAGCACACTAGCATGTCCTCTGAGAAATGGCTGAGAAACAAGCCTTGATTTGAATATCATTCAAATGTTGTAGGGGGATTTAAAATGAACAGTTTATGCAAGGAAACCCACAAGCATCTTGCAACTGAAGGACTATCAGATGGAAGGGGTCAAAAATGTCAGTGAGATGATGTCAGAGACTAGTGGGCAGTTATGCAAAATTCTTACAAGAAGTAATTTGTGCTAAAGGGGGCAATACCAGCTTCTAAGGCCAAGGCTGTACAGTAAAACCTTGGTTTGAGAGTAACTTGGTTTGAGAGCGTTTTGGAAGACAAGCAACATTTTTTAATACATTTTGACTTGATATACAAGCGATGTCTTGATATACAAGTGGCGTCATGTCACAACTGAGTATAAAACAGAACAGAGGCGCCTCTAAGTGTAGCAATATGGTTACATTTATTGAAGGTACAACATTTAGCAAGTCACATAATTGATGATTAAAACAGGAGTCATGTAAGTGTGCAGGCATCCTCCGGGGTAAAGCTGTCCACATAGACCATCCTTCGCACCGCCATCGACGTCATCCCTTCCATGCTGCGCTCCATGAGCCCTTCAAGCCTCGCTTTCAAATCGCTCTACTGTAGGGTAGTCTTCATGGTCACGATTGCAGACTGACAGAGGTAAGAGCCGGCGGTGCGGAGGACCATCTATGTGGACAGCTTTACCCTAGGTGCTTGCATACTTAGATGTGCCTTATGTAGGGCTGAAACAACTAATCGATTAATCGACAACTAATCGATTATGAAATTAATCGATTACTATTTTCATAATCGATTAATCGGCCAGTAACATAATGGGGTTAAAAAAAACTAAAACGAGCCCTTTATAGTACAAAAAGAGCAAATAATCGCTACTGTAGATGTTACTTTCACGGTTCTACAGTAAAAAATGAACCCCTTACAGTAGTGATTATCTGCTTTTTTTTAATTGTACTATAAAGGGCTAATTTTAGTTTTTTTAACCCCATTATGTTACTAAACGTCTTAGACCTGGTTTACATCTATGTGTTTTTTGGTGCTTTTTTGCAGAAGCGCACTGCAGTTCATTAACATGGTTTCCCACGTTCACATCTATGCTTTTTTTCAGCCACTGTGTATTGGAAAGGGTCAGGGACTTTTTTTTAAACGCAAAAACTGTGCTCTTTTGGTTCAATATACTTCAATGGAGAAGCTGCAATTTGTGTTTTTTAATCTGCCCAACAACAAATTGGCCAAAAAAAAAGCAAAAACGCAACTCGCCGCAAAATCATGTGCGCACAAATCAAAACGCACAGCAAAAAGCACTGCAGAAACAGATCAAAAGCAAACTGCCTAAGTGTGTACCGAGCCTTATGCTGGCCACACGGATTAATTTTCACATGAGAATATTCAGACGAAAAATCTTTGTACATTCGCTGAATGAAAGAATGTTGTTTGAAATTTTCACTTGTTTTTAACATTCTGTTTTTAAAATGAATGTAATTTCTGAACGAAAACCACATACACCGTCTGAAAATTCCTTTGACCAAGAAGTTTTCTATTTCAAAATTTTCCCGTCACTGTGGTTGAAAATGAACGTCGATTTGACCCCACTAATGATTAGAAAACCGAACGAACATGAACATGAACAAAATGAAATTTTTTTTTGAAGGAAGACATTTGATCTCTGAGTCTGAAAATGTTTATCAGATTCACCCTTTAATAGTATGTACAGTATATCTCTTCTCTAACAATTTATACAGTATAACTCCTCTAATAGTATATAGGTATATCTCTTCTGTCTGTTATTCTCAGAGTGTATTAGATATATTGCTCCCGAACCATATAGTTAGTTATTTATATTTACCGCTAAATAGAGATATTTAAGAATAAATTGCCTTTTTTTTAAACTTTACATATTAACTAAATTATACACCACACTTTTTTGTTTTTTTAAGGTTATTAACCGATTAATCGATTAATCGAAACAATAATCGGCCAACTAATCGATTATGAAAATAATCGTTAGTTGCAGCCCTAGCCTTATGTAATCATCAACCATGAGAGTTGCTAAATGTTGTACCTTCATTAAATATAACCATATTGCTACACTTATGCCGTGTACACACGGTCGGACATTGATTGGACATTCCGACAACAAAATCCATCGGATTTTTGCCGACGGATGTTGGCTCAAACTTGTCTTGCATACATACGGTCGCACAAAGTTGTCAGAAAATCTGATCGTTCTGAACGCGGTGACGTAAAACACGTACGTTGGGACTATAAACGGGGCAGTAGCCAATAGCTTTCGTCTCTTCATTTATTCTGAGCATGCGTGGCACTTTGTGCGTCGGATTTGTCTACGGACATTTGATCGGAATTTAAATGATTGGATTTTGTTGTCGGAAGATTTTATATCCTGCTCTCAAACTTTGTGTGTCGGAAATTCAGACGGAAAAAGTCTGATGGAGCCCACACACGATCGGAATTTCCAACAACACAATCCGATCGCACTTTTTCTGTCGGAAAATCTGACCGTGTGTACAGGGCATTAGAGGCGCCTCTCTTCTCTTTTATACTCTGTAGCTCCTGCTGGATTTTGCTTCTAATCCCCTTGTGGAGCCTGCCATTTGTGGATGGACATTTTATGGTGACACAACCTATCACATTGCTATAATCTTTTTATATGGACTATAAACTGAAGGACTTATGAATAAATGGTTGTGGAACGAATCATCTGAGTTTCCATTGTTTCTTATGGGGAAATTCAATTTGATAACCAAAGTGCTTTGGATTACAAGCATGTTTCCGGAACGAATTATGCTTGCAATCCACGATTTTACTGTACTTATTTTTTCCACAGTACACTATTACATCTATTTATATTTTGTTTAATAAATAATTGAAAACTCTTTTTTTTTTATTTAATTTTTTTTCAGAATAAATTAAAAGGTGAACTAACACCCTACAATCTCCCCACCCCCCCGGTCCCCGCTGCACTTACCTCCATAGATGATGAGCTGTCTTTGCCCACACTACCTGTATAGCAGTCCCATGGATTTGAAATACGTGCTCTTCTTCACCTTCTTCTGAGGGGATCAGGGTGATTCTCTGTGCCATTGCTGACCAATCAGAATCGCTCTGATCCATCTCAGAAGAGCTGCAAAAAGAAGGGGAAGGAGAACGGGGATTTCAGATCCCTGGACCACTACACTGGCTGCATGGCACTGACAGCTCAATACCCAAGGAGGTAAATATAACAGGGATTGGGGGGGGGGGGGGGTGCTGGGGGTGTTAGGGAGGGTGTTCGCCTTTTTATTTTCTCTGAAAAGGTGAACTTACAATTTAAATAGATCATCTTTATCTGTAGGCACTGTTTATATAAAGATATATTGATCAAGACAATTTCCATAGGGTGTACCTCCTTTTTCACATGACTGTATGCAGACCCCTAGGAAAAAAGGAAGGAAATAAATTAAAGATAGCATATGATTGGTTCTTATGGGCTGCATCTGCGGTTTCCCTTCCTTTCAGTTTTTATATATGTGGCCAAGTGTATCTTGAATGGAATACAATGTGGGGTATTGTTATGTGAAGCCAATGATACCACAGCCCACACAAATATGTACATACACACACTTAGAGCAGAGTATCAGCTTTAAATAAAGATCTTTTATCCACTTGTTGCCAGAGACCACTTGGGTATGCTTACAGTTCATGATGGGCCAGTCATTTTTGTGGCAGCAGCTCAAGTACTACATCGATGTATCTGTTTCTCATGCCATTATAACTGAGTGGTGCCTAATTGCTTGCTGTAGCATGTATCGTTTTCTTTATAAGCTAAACATATCCAGGCAATCTGCAATAATTGTGGGATAAAAAAAAAAAAAAAGAGTAACTTTCTCTGTTTCTTCATGTAGCTGTTGCACGGCATGGTGCCGCTGCCTGTGGGTGATTGGTTTCATATAATCTAAGTCCACTCAATGCAGAGATATGTTTATACAAGCTTAGTAATGTTAAGCCAGGACACCGAGAACTTTGAGTCATTTTGACATCAGTATTAGTAGACATCCGTTCCGTCTACACTTTGTCATGACTAAAAAGAAAGTTAGAAACCAATGCTTTTATCTTTAGTATAAATGCATAATATTTGGAACAGTCCATGCTTTCTCACTTAATCCCATGACTACCGAGGGGACTGTGTTCAGCACAAGAATGTCCCTGTGACCAGACCTGTGACCGCATCTTATATTTTTGAAGCCGCTCTGCATTTCCTGAGATTTAGTGTTTCTTTGAAATAATTGCTATCAGTCAGAACCTCTATGGCATTCTCATTGTGATGTCTGGAAATAAAGTTATGGAGTATTAATAATACTGTCATTACTCATATCACTTTTATTTAACACTGTATCCCCTCACTCGATCACCAGTGATCAGCTGTAGAACAGTGGACAGAAATGTCTCTGCTCTACCATACAGCTTTACCTCATTTGCACTCCTGTTTGTGTTCGAATGGCCATTAAGAGAAACTAGAAATATTGAACATAATTTACCAGGGGATGTCATAAGGGTTTAGATCTTTTGGATTGCTTGATGTGTCCACTAATCTATTACTAGGCCTGCCCAAACTCACTGCTGCTTAGCTTCAGTCTGTTACTGTTCCCAATACCAAGGTAAGCTTTGGCCTTTCATTTTTGGTAGGGCCATGAAAAATATAAAATCAATGCCATGGCACATACTGTATAGTTGCCACTGATTCACATCTTTCCTTAAAATTTACTTGTGCATACATAACTAGAAAATTGCATACGTCTGTACCCTGTCCTGATTTGTACCTATATTTGGACAAACTATACACTAGTAAAAGTAATGTATAATATCTTAGATATAGTCTTAGTAGATAATACAAGGGAAAATATGGCCATACACTTGTAGATTTTTGAATGAACGTTCATACCAACATTTGCACAAAATTCTCATATGTACATGACAAAGGATTCATCAACCTTGGTCCTTCTACTAACCCTTAATAATACGAACTGCGTAACATAGTTTTTAATAGCCACATCAGCTATTTTATTTAAATATCAAAATAAATAGCACAACATTAACATAGATAATTTTGACAATGCAACCAGGAGGGGGTCTTTGGGTGTCCTTAAAGTGAAAGTCCAGGCTTTTCCTAACTATGCTTAAACCTGCTTCTACCCACCTTCTAACTCCTATTCTAACTACCCTGTAAAGGGAAGATGCTTACCTATCCTGAGGGTGCTATGGTTCGGTCATGTGTTCTTCTCAGAGACCGGCTTCAGGGGATAGGAGCAATCCTCAACAACGGCTAAAATGCCTGGGCAGTGACATCACCTATAGACTTGCTAAGAGGCATTCACTATTGGCTGTCCCTCCTCTCCCCTGAAAATGCCACTGGGAACTGATCATGTGACCAGACTGGAGCGCCCTCAGGATAGCTAAGTCTAAGTATTTTCCTGTATTTTCACCGGGTAGTTAGAATAGCAGTTAGAAGGAAAATGGGAGCAGGCCTTCAGCATAGTTAGGAAAAGTCTGGACTTGCACGTTAAAGGCCACATTTATAACTAAAATCACCAATGTTCTCAACTGCACCTCAACTGGTTTGAAAACCTTACAAACTCACGCGTGTTTGCTTTTTTCCCCAGGGGATCTAGCGCTTAGGAGAACCACCGATAACCATGGTGGAAGCACCATACCTCAGATGGGCCCTCCAGTTTTGTAATAATTTAAGTATTCACTGACCCCTCCAAAGACTTTCCAAACCATAATGCTGCTGTGACTTTTTTATTCTTTAATTAATACCTCCCAAAATCATTGCAATCATTGATTTACAATAAACTGCAAGTCTAAGGCAGGTGGGTGGGAAAACGTACTCTTCATCTGAACTTTCTAAAATGAATACCCAGCATCCTGCACAGGAACAACCCCTGTGGCTCTTTCCTATCCATCTGACCTTCAGCCACCAATCTGGTAAGACCTACACTCCTTTCACATTGAACTCACATTTCTTAGTAAGTTTCTGACCTGTTCCTCCCCTCCATCCATTTGCTGATCTCCAGGTCTCACTGTTGATGAGTTAAGGAATATTGTTTGAAAGTACTTCGAAAAATGTTTGCTTTTAACATTTGATTTTGGAATGAATGGACTTCCTGAATGAAAACTACAGTACATTTAATGTTAGAAATTAGTTTGAGCCAAAAATGTCCATCATGCTCCTTCAAGCTTTCTTGTCACTGTAATTAAAACCCCACTAATGAAAAGGAAATCAAATGAATATTTTTAAAATGAAAATTTTCTAACTAAATTCTACTGGGCAGTGTAACATATCACCTAACCCTCCCTATCAGGTGGGTATGGCAGATCTTTGGATTAGAATGAGCACATTTCAGCAAAATTTGTGCTGCTACATAGATCAGGGCAGAGTCTTAAAGTTCTCTATGTTTGTGCTGGAAATCAACATAATAGAAATAATCTACAGTGTAATTTTTTATTTACTGTAAAAAAAATAGAGTACTGCTGGTTCTTTTCTTTAAGCAACTCTTTCCTTTGCCAATCTTTACATAATTATCTGCCAAATGTGAAGGTCCCTATGGCAAAATCAGTGAACTGAAATGTCTTGCCTTGAGACCAAGATATTCAATCATTGGTTGTTGCCATCTTAGCTCTCATACAGTAAAGAGAAGGTGCAGCCAGGATGTCAGTTATAGCTTACACTTCAAAGATACCTCTGAGTGGTTATGTCGACCATAGATTGTTCAAATCTTGGCCGGTTCAGCGGGTACAAGCCTTGATTTTTACCTTCTATGGGCAGGCTGATTGTACCCAAGTCGATCAATCGATTGACTTGGGTACACCCAGCATGTTGGATTTTTATATTCCAGCGGGTATAGTCACTAGCAAATAACACTGTGTTCTCCTTGCAGGGACAGTCCTGTGCCAACCCGTGGTTGCAGGAAAGGAACAAGCATTGTCTATGGCCTGCCTTACAAATGGAGAGGAGAGCTTACTGTTAACATCTGACAAAATGAATAATTTGCATATCAGTAAAAGTGCTGTTTCTTTCGTTTAGGCTGCACATTTTGGACAGCTTGAAGCAGTTTATGCAAGTTTACACAATTGAGGCATGGGAAAGTTCAAACTTCCTAAACATTTATACAAAAATCAAATAACTTGCAATTTATGACCAATCCAGGAAAAAAAAATAATGATGTGTAGTGCTCACTCAATAAGATATTTAATACTCTTTAAAAAAAAAATCCATATTCTTGGGTCCTGGGCTCCACAGAGGTCATGGCCTTGATTAATAACTGTTCATATTGATTAGCTTGGAATCTAGCTTTTATAGTTTTAATCAATGTTATTAATGTAATTGCATGTAACCACTTAAAGCATATCTAATGCCAAAATTCTGTAGTTCCAGTATTGCTCCGCTATCTAACTCTGGCTTTAGTAGGTCTAACATTGCTCCTGCCCTAATTTCTGTACTAAACCTTGAAAAAATGTTGTGGTTGGCTTACTGTTTCCAACTGCTGAAATTTCTTTTAAGTCTTTTTTGGGACTGAAATTTTGCCACAAAGTCATTGGAAGCCTTTACATTTCTCTCCCATTTTTGTCTAAAACACTCACTATTATGGATACACAGATATGCACTGATAATTGTTCCTAATAATTTTTACCAGAAGGATTTTTGTCAAAGCTAAACTAGCCATTTTATAGTTTTGTATAGAGTAGAGATTGGCTAAAATGCCTGTCAGTTGTTTTGCCATGTGTGTCCCATTAAGAAGATTTCCCTTCATTTCTTGTTCTGTAGACACAAAACTCTAATGCCCCGTACACACGGTCAGATTTTCCGATGGAAAATGTGTGATAGGACCTTCTTGTTGGAAATTCCAACCGTGTGTAGGCTCCATCACACATTTTCCATCGGATTTTCCGACACACAAAGTTTGAGAGCAGGCTATAAAATTTTCCGACAACAAAATCCGTTGTCGGAATTTCCGATTTTGTGTACACAAATCCGACGCACAAAGTGCCACGCATGCTCAGAATAAATAAAGAGATGAAAGCTATTGGCTACTGCCCCGTTTATAGTCCCGACGTACATGTTTTACGTCACCGCGTTCTGAATGATCGCATTTTCCAACAACTTTGTGTGACCGTGTGTATGCAAGACAAGTTTGAGCCAACATCCATCGGAAAAAATCCTAGGATTTTGTTGTCGGAATGTCCGATCAATGTCCGACCGTGTGTACGGGGCATAAAGTGAAGGAACTTTCCTCTCAGAGAGTTATCATCATCTATTCCTCCATATTTTAGATTCTTCCTTACTTTCAGTCCTAGTGACAGTGGTCGCTAGCACAATGAGAGACACTGACCCCCTGCTAGTAGGGACACAGATGGAAAAAAGAACCTGACAAAGGGTTCTAATACTTCCCTACTCTATCCAAAAAGAAAAAAAAGGCAAGGTTAAGATACACTTTAAAAAGCGTCTATCATGCCTAACATAATGATAAAATTATGGGTAGTTTTGTATCAGGGCATATCCTTTAGATACATGGGTAAAGTAAGTAACTAGAAAACCCAGAATAAATCTTTAAAAAATAACTAGATGATTTAAGTCCCAAGTGAGTCAAATTTAAAATGTCTTACCAGCTTGGAAGCTAATTGAGGCAGCAGTACATTACAGCATATGGAAAACCCTTTATAGTATATAAGCATTACTGTTATTTTGTCTACTTCTAAAAAAAGACAGACACATATGGCAAATCTAAAAAATACAAGGAGTGTAGCCTTGCTCAGAATGTTTGAAAGTCACATGGGGAATGTCAGGGTCATGTCTGCCAAGTTCAGTAATCAGACGGTAGCTCAGTCTCACTCACTCGCTATGGCAGTACAAGATCAGGGGGAACACTGGAAAAATGACTCTACATGTCTTGAGACTATCAGTAATGAGTGAGTTTCTAATCTGGCCTTGTGTGCAGGAGTAGCCACCAATTGCTGTTAAAATTGAGGATTAATGAGACATCATCATCTGGGAGATATTTAGACAGGAGATTATCCCTGGCTTTTAGAAGATGGGCTTTTAGTTATCTCTTGAAAACAACCTCCTTCTAGGAAGCCCCGATAAAACAGTGGAAACTGTGTCTCCTTCAGCTGATATAAAATACATTACACTTATGATGATCGTCTCTATGTTGACAAATGGCAACAATGACGAATGATTTGCAGATACTCTAGTGGAAGAAGAAACTCATGGAATCATAATGTGCCATAAGAATATAGATACGTTTATCTGGCGTCTGTATTTATAGATGCCTGTACTGTACACGATGGTCATGAGAGCTGATCTGATTTGTACTCACATAGAGATAAAACCAGGATGCTGTTAGGTGTAATCTAAAATAGGCTGTTGGTTCCATAGAAAGAATACGTTCCATAATTTATCTTAGCATCCTATTTCTATCTCCCCCTACACATCCCAATTCGTCTCTATGTAACCATTCCAGTGGCTGCCAACAACGCACAATTTGTTATCAGTAATTATACTCACAATGTCAAGAACCTCTTTATCTGTGTTTTTAGGCTATCAAACAAAAAGCCAAAACGTGACCAAGACAATAGTTCATTATATCCTTTTTTTTGGAAATTTTGAAACTGAATAAAGTTTGCAAGCACAGTAAAATTTAGCTTGTACACCTATTGAAGGACCCCTGAGTTATTTTTGCAGGTTTCATCAAACTCTAACAACTTACTAAACTGAGATCTTTGTAATTTCATCCAGATTTAGTGGAAAATATCCTTGACCACACTATATTTTTAACATAATTTGGGTAAGTATTTTGGTAAGTAGAAAGGGTAATATGGCACCAGACATTGTGGCTCAGTGATTCGCATTGCTAACTTGTAGTACATACAAATGTTCTAGGTGTGTTTCCCAACTGAAGCACTATAATTGTGGCGTTTGAATGTTTTCCCTATTTTTTCATGAAGCTTTCTAAGTTTAGATGATCTGTATTTCTTTTAATACAAAATTAGTTCTTATTTAAAGGAGTCCTAGGCTGGCCAAACATTACCATTGCATTGAATCTCTTTTTAAGTCATATACTCATCTGTCCATATTCCTGCCAGGTCCATGCTCTATTGCTCATGTACAGCTGCACAGCCGACCCTTCAAACTCTCAGGTTCTTCCCCTATGCTTTTATACAGAAAATTCTATTAATTCCTATGTAAATGCTATCTAATATGAAGGATATGTAGCATTTCCATAGGAATGATCAGGATTCTTTATGTGCATGCACAAAAGAAGTGAGGGTCCAACTTGAGAGTTTGCGGTGTGGCTGTGAACCCCCCGTGGGTTGTGCAGCATGGATCTGGTAGGAATGTGGAAAGGTGAGTATAACAATCAGTTGCATACATTTTCATTTTTTGAGTAATTGCAAACAGTAGAATCCATGTGTGAAAGATTTAAAGAAGGCATCTTCTGGATGTCTTTGCTAACTCCGCCTTTTCCAACACCTTCTCCTTATTTGGTTAATATACATGCCTATATGTGGCATTCATTACCTGGATTCATTTCAGGCATAGCAGTTAGAGTGACTCCATCATGCAAATAGTATAGGAGATGCCATTACTTACCATTGAGAATGTTAGATTACTGGTTGTCACGTTAATGCTTTGTCTTTAAAGAGTCTCTGAACTAAAACAATTATAGAGATAAGGAATTCTCTCACTTTTCTGACACTCGATTACAGCATTCATGTAACTCAACTGTATCTCAAACATATTGGTTCAGCTAGTATGGCAGACAGCTAGCATTTTTAAAAAAGGTCTAGCAATAACACCCCTCATGCATTTTCTCATAACAGCATTTAAAGGCCAGTTTGCTGATTTAATCGGTGGCATAATGTGTAAGGTCATTATTAACATACAGGGCGGCCAGAATAATTATTTAGAACGTTTAAAAATTAGGAGAATTTGGAGTCAACACTTGGGCTCCAGGTTCCTCAAACCTTGAACCATTTTTGCATTGTGGCAAGCAGCATTACCCCGCTGAAAGAGGCCATTGCTATTAGGGAATACCATGTTCATGAAGGGGTGCACTTGGTCATCAACAATGTTTAATTAGGTGGTACGTTCCAAGTAACAGTCACATGAATGACAGGACCCAAGGTTTCCCAGCAGAACATTGCCCAAAGCATCATGCTGCCTCCACCAGCTTGCCTTCTTCTTCACATACTGCATCCTGGTGCCATTTCTTCCCCAGTTAAGTGACACACGCGTACATGGCCATCCACATGATGTAAAAGAAAACGTGATTCATCAGATTAGGCCACCTTCTTCCATTGTTCTGTGGTCCATTTCTGATTTTGGCTGTGGACACGTGTCAGCATGAGCACCCTGACCGGTCTGCGGCTATGCAACCCCATACACAACATACTGCAATGCCTGTTTTTTTTCTTCTTTCAACACATCAACTTCAGGGACAATATGTTTACTTGCTGCCTAAATCATCCCACCAAGTTTCAGATGCTATAATCAAAGTTATTCACTTAACCTGTCATTGGTCATAAAGTTATGGCTGATGTGTGTGTATGTACTGTAATATATATATATATATATATATATATATATATATATATATATATATATATACAGTATATACTGTATAGAGCTTATGTTTATAATTGTATATGTACAATATATGGGGCAGCATATTTGCTCATTATAAACACAAATGCTGTTTCCCGTTTTGCGGTGCCACACAGTGGTTGCACTTTACTGCATCTTTATGCAAAAAAATTAGTTGCCAACTTATTAAAGTACAGCTTTACCTTTATCTTCTTTGAGTTCCTGTTGACCTGAATGGGGGCTTATTTCGTGACTGAGGATCCTTGGTATCAGTGGCGGCCCATCCATCCCCCTAATCCATGCGACCGGCCCCTAATCTACATGCGAGGCGTCGGACACATAGATTCCATTTTTTTTTTTTAAAAGCACATGATTAGAGCCAGAGGCAGGCTCGGGGGACACAGAGCACTACGCCTTGAGCCCACTTAGTTGTGTGACAATAGCAAACTCATTTTCTCTATTGTCTTCCTGATTCTCCTCCTGGCCAGAAGCAGGTGAGACCCGATTGGCCGAGAGGAGTTAGCAATCGATCAAAGTGATTGTATTGGCCGCTAAGGGAAGGAGGAGGGAAGCCACCGAGGAGGAAGCCGCCATGAAGCCCTAGATACAGAGGAGGAGGAGATGCAGGAGGGAGCCGAAGCTGCCCACGACCTAGATGGGGTAAATGCAGGGCCGACCGACCAGGGGGGGCGGACCAACTAGGGGCTCAGGGATATGGCGGCGGGATGTCTTATTTTCCGCCACTGCTTAGTACACAGTTATAACTAACTCAATGGGGACTCAATAGGAGAAATTTTCTTTAGCTCAGGTGTGGCCTATTGCTAAAGAGAATCTCATTGGCACAGAGTGTAAACACTAGAAGAGACCGTTGTACTTCAATGAAGGTGCACAAGCTGCTGGGAGGAGGATTTGTACAGTTTAGCTTCGGAGGGCTGGGTGAAGGGGTTAGCATTAGTTAGTTATATAGTTACACCTTCTATCTTCCACTACAGTTTAAGGTTTACTTCCTCTAGCGTTTCTTTTCCATATCTCTGTATCCAATTAGGTAATAATAATATGGAAAAGGAAATATATAAAATGGTGAAAGTCAAATGATGTGCTTGCCTTGAAGACATGCAAGTACATGCTTTATTTTTTCAAAATGACAACATCTATTAGCCAATGTGTTTGGACAGCATAATCTTGTGCATGACAGCTCGCAGCTCCCAAAATGTGCTGCTGTAATGTGATGCTTGGCGTAGGGTTTATTTCATTTAATAAAGCGTTATGTTTTAAACTTGCTAATCTAGTTGTTTGTGGTGATGAGTGCCTTTGGAAGTCTTTGCCTGGTAATAATAACTTTTTTGCTACGTTTCCTAATGCTCTGTGGGCAAGTGCAAGGCCATACAGATGAGTGTAAGTGTAAGGAAAATACACAAACTTCCCACAGATTTCCACCCATACTGAATGTGTGAAATAATAGTGTGATTAGGTGTTTTCCAAAATGTCCTTTGACTGCCTTCTAAAAGGCCCGCAGCTATATGAGTGTGAGACCAGGATACAAGCAGCCTTTGTACCATACAATAAGGCTGTGGTCAGCGTAGGTTGCCTGAGTCAACTTTAACCAATTGCACATTAATTGCAGAATTATATTCATTGTGTCAGATAATGGCTAATGTTATTTGCTATTGCGCAGGGAAATGAAACAAAAACATGTACTTGAATCTATGTGTGTAATGCAACATTGTACAGCAGCATAATGTATAGCAATCAAATACATTCTCTATTACATTATTGGAAAAAAAGGTAATTAAAGTATACCTAAAGACAAAACTTATTTTTTAATTTTAGATAGAGTGGTAAGGGATTAGAGCGCTTGTCAGTTTTTATTGCTGGGAGATCCACCCTCTCTATTTGTCCTGTTTACCGTTGTCATTAAAAGAGAAAGTAAAAAAATCCCAAATTTTGGGCTCTCCCCAGAAAAGTAACAGAGGGAAATGTTCCAGTGGGGACACTAGTTCTGGTGACCTGGGGATCTCCAAGGAATGCCCTTAATTTGCAGAGATTTCTTCTAACTTCCTGTCAGGCTATGGGACAGGAAGTGAAGGTAAATCCCTGCAATGGGACACAGGTGGCAAAAAAATGACAAGGATTATAACTAGAGGTCGACCGATATGGGTTTTTCTCTGGCCGATGCTGATGCCGATATTTAGAAATCGCAGTGGCTGATGGCCGATGGCCGATATATGATGCCGATTTTTTTGGGCCGATATATTAGGCCGATTTTTTTTTTTTTTCCCTTCATCTCATAAAATCTAACAGTTAGACCCCTTTCACACTGGGGCGTTTTTTTAGGCACTTTTGGGCTAAAAATAGCGCCTGTAAAGTGCCTGTAAAACAGCTCCCCTGCAGTCTCAGTGTGATATCCCGAGTGCTTTCACACTGAGGCGATGCGCTGGCAGGATGTTAAAAAAAAGTCCTGCAAGCGGCATCTTTGGAGCGGTGTATACCGCTCCTCCACCAATCCTGCCCATTGAAATGAATGCGCACCGCTCCCGAAGCGCCTGCAAAGCGTTTCGGCAGCAGCACTTCAGGAGTGCATTTAACCCCTTCCTCGGCCACTAGCTGGGTTATAAGCACCCCGCTAGCAGCCGAATAGCGCCGCTAAAATGACAATAAAGCACCGCTAAAACTAACAGCGTTTTACCGTCAACGCCTGCCCGCTCCAGTGTGAAAGCAGCCTTAAGTAATAAGTGATACAGAAATTTTTTTACATTTAAACATTTATTGAACAAAACAAACCTCCAATCAGTTCACTTGTATGTATAATTTAGATTAAAATAATAATAACTATATCTTAAATATTAAATACACAAAAACAGGTAATCAAAACTTTTGGACGAAAAAAAATGGGCTAACTTTACTGCTTATTTTTTTTTTTTTTTAATTAGTGTATTTTTTTTTTTAAAATTGCGTTTGAAAGACCGCTGCGCAAATACCGTGTGACAAAAAATATTGCAACAACCGCTATTTTATTCCCTAGGGTCTCTGCTAAAAAAAATATATATATATAATGTTTGGGGGTTCTAAGTGATTTTCTAGCAGAAAATACAGGATTTTTACTTGTAAGCAACAAGTGTCAGAAAAGATTTAGTCTTTAAATGATTAAACTGAGAAATATAAAAGAACCCGAAGAGATACAATGTATCTTCTTATCAGACTTGGCAGGCTGCCCAGGGAGGAGAGAAGAAAACTTCAGACAACTTGCAATTGACTTTTATTACAGAAGTCATTTGCAAGTCCCGCTGAAGTTATAATCGGCTTTTTTTATCAGCACAATCGGCCGATGCCGATTAAGTAAAAAAAGCCAAATATCGGCCGATATATTGGCCGGCCGATATATCGGTCGACCTCTAATTATAACCCTCCCTTACTCTATCCAAAATGAAAACAAGTTTTGCCTATAGTTCTACTTTAAGTTAAAGTGTTACTAAACCCCAACAGTAAAATTAGTCTGTATATGCAGTAAAGCATGCTTGTTATACTCACTGTGGAACCGAAGAGGTTAATCATCTGCATTATGTAAAAAGGCTGTTTTATCTTCTGATCCTCCCCTTCTTCCAGTGTCTCCAACTCATCTCCAGATATTACAGAGGGTAGGGGACAAGCTACACATGCTCAGTTTGGTGTGTATTGCTAGAGAATTTTTTTCTTGGGAGAGTGCATGTGATCGGCACAGGGCCAATCAGCACTGTCCAGAAAGAGGGTCAGGGGTCTTGCAGTCTTTTAGGACAGTGAGAGCAGTCTGAAAACGCCTCCTACAACTTTTAACCAGACACAGATAGAAGTCACACAACAGCTTTATACTGCTAATGAGAAAAGGTATTTAGCAGTTTATAATTAGTAAAATAATTGCATTTTCATATTCTGTGTACTGTGGAAGACCAGATCTAGTGAATGCAGGGTCCTGGGTTTAGTAACACTTTAAGGTACAGCTCAATTAAAAAAAAATATAGAAAGGAATAGTACATCCTCCCATGTAAAGACACAGGAAAGGGCAAAGTTTTGACCAATTGTGCTCTCTCCTAATTTACTGCAAGAGTATGAGGGTTGTATAGTAGATATCAATTAGTGCAATTAAACCATATAAACACATAAAGCTGCTGAACACTCAGGGTCAAATTATCAAATCCCATTAAAAAACATAATATAAAACAGTGCAGCACTGAAAAACATAAAGCAAACAAATAATGTTCATATGCAGCAGAACCTGAGCACCAAAAATGAGTGTCCAAATAGTGCTTCTATGTACAATCATGCAGGTAAATCCGCGAGGAGCCTCCACCTCTTATAGTAATAGCAGCTCACCTCAATGAGTGGACTCCTGAATAAACAGAAGGGTCACAAGTGCTTTCCCCTAAAAGGGTATGTGTGGCTGTGTCA